>NC_084735.1:64260822-64348322 GCF_033978785.1 Entelurus aequoreus | reverse complement strand
CACTTTTATACTGAAATAAATACACCTACAACGTATTAAATAAAAACATAGAAAAAACTACCAGTAGCGGTAAAGTTCAGATCCATGAAGGAAAGAAGAAAGTGAATGAATGTTTATAACTGAATACATTTACATATGCTTACACATTTGTTTTCTTTTGTATTATTTTTTTAAATGAATTAAGTAACGTTTATGACAACCTTTTTCCAAAACACAATATAGAATGTGAGATATAACAGGATAATGCATACATTTGTCATTTGTTTTCAAAACGCTTACAAAAAAGTGGGACCCCAAAAATTTACTGTGGGACCCCATTTTTATGACTTGATGGGGTCCCTGGGACCCCATTTTGAAAATTCCTAGCGCCAACACTGCTGTCAACAGAGGATAATTTTTTATTTATTTAAATAAATATATTATTTTTAAAGCAAGTTCGAGTATCATTGGCAAATTTTCACCTAGTCCCGGCTGCCCACCTTGGCACGCATATATGTGTGCTCTTTTTGGGATTTCAGAACATGGTCTGCCTACATACATATATATACTGTACAAATATATATATATATATATATATATATATATATATATATATATATATACATATATATATATATATATATATATATATATATATATATATATATATATATATATATATATATATATATATATATATTATACAGGCCAAAGGTTTTGACACGTTCTCATTCAATGCATTTTCTTTTTTTCATGACTATTTACATTGTAGATTGTCACTGAAGGCATCAAAACTATGAATGAACACATGTGGAGTTATGTAATTAACAAAAATAGGTGAAATAACTGTTAATTGTTTTATATTCTAGTTTCTTCAAAATAGCCACCCTTTGCTCTGATTACTGATTTGCACACTCTTGGCATTCTCCCGCTGAGCTTCAAGAGGTAGTCACTTGAAATGGTTTTCACTTCACAGGTGTCATAGTTTTGATGCCTTCAGTGACAATCTACAATGTAAATAGTCATGAAAATAAAGAAAACGCATTGCAATGAGAAGATTTGTCTTAAATTTTGGCCTGTACGGTATATATTTTGTGCGTGAAAGGAATGTACTTACAAATGCAGGCTTTTGATGACTTAATCCGCTTCTTGTCACAACCTTAACAGGATGAAAGGTTCTTCCATGACCAAAGACTGCAGCCTGTGTGTTTAGTTAAATGAGAGGGGGGCACACTTTTTTTCATCTAATCAGCGGCTTGTGTTGGAATATTTTAAGAGTGCATCATTACAACTGCACGGTTATTGGGCCCCAACAGTTTAGCGCTCGACTCTTTTCGCTCATCAATTTTCCTATAGACGACATGCGGCGGAGGTTGATTACACCGCCGTCCTTTAAATGGACCCTGCAAGACTATGAAAGCAATTACAACGCGCCTATAGAGTTGAGCGAGCAGAAGAGCACACTCGGTAATGACTTGAGTTGAGACGTGAGAGCTCGTCAAGGTTTGAAGTGAAAGTGATCTTGCCATGCACCTGCAAATTCTTAGCTCCTTTGTCTATTTAGTGTGTTAAAATCAAAACAAGCTGCTTGACTGAAGAGGTTTTGCATGCTTTAATACAAATGGTCCATTCAAAGAAAGGCAATATTTGCACTATCAATTTTGAGTCCTAAAATTGGGTGTCTTGAAGCATTGGAGACACAACATGGCAGCCGTCAGCAAGGGGTGTGAAGGGGTGAAGAGTGAGGTTCCACAGAATGACAATGTTTGTGTTACAACGCAGTATGTCTGCATTCACTCAACTTTGCCACCTTTGGGAACGTGTTGACATGCTCATTTTTCTCAACAAGAATCAAGTAAACTGGAATTACGGTCGTTTGTTACCACACGCGTCGTGTGTGCATTTGAATGTGAAGAGATTTAGCACGGAGCCTCAGGCTAAGCAATTACAGTATTGACTCAAATATAAGACTTAGGTATATGTTTTCTCTCATACAGTCTAGAAAAAACAGATCGTCTAAAGCACTATTAACTGTCTGTCATTTAGCTGGAGACCCCCTACAACTACCTCTAGGATTCCCCACCCGCTACTGTACGGATTTATTTAGTTTGCCTTTTCTTTGGCCCAAATTCTAAAATGTTATTATTTTTTTCTTCCTACAGTAAAAAAAAAAAACCCCAGCATCGATCTATAGCTTGACAAACAAACAACAACAAAAAATTACTTGTGTGTTGTTTGGGAACATTGGTTATGTGCAGTAAAACTTTTCATGAACTCAACTCACCTTAATGTGTGTTCCTAAATGTGTGTTGGACGTCTTAGATGAAGAGAACAGTTATGATTTTGGTTTACAGAGTAAACAACTAAAAACTAAGGTTTTGGGCATTGTTTTTTCTAAACGCATATATTTGTCTGAATTTGTTTAACACACATTATTGTGGGTTTCCTGGACAGCGTTTTCATCCCGATTGGAAACATTTAATCTGCGGGAGAGAATTCCTTTGCCATTTTCAAGTATGTTTCTTTCTTTTTTTTGTCGTCGTCAGCTTGAAGCGTCCCTCTGCCTCTGACTCCCTTGTCTTTATGTGACATGATTGTGTATCTGTTATGATTTTGCTTCCTGGTTTTGATGACTGGCCTTATCTTGCCTCTGACTGGCCTGTCGGTAATGTTTCGCCCTAACCTTGACCATTGTGACTCATCATACAAACACCAACCAATCAACATGGATTTTCTCCGTATGTATGGATGTTCTCATTCATCCAGGTCATTGTATTTTCTTTGTATTTTTTGGCCTGGATTCACAGTCCATTTTCTCTCTTTGTAGCTTTGATGTAAGATACCTCGCTACATGGGTCTAAAAATAGCCAAGCTATAGGAATCGCTACTCGTTCAATAAGTAGTGAAGATACCACCAAATTACAGGGAAATGTAGTTATAGCTACGTACCTTGTTACTGCCCATCACTGTATACATACATACATGTATATATACCCCGGCTTGCACCATCCTAGTCATGTCCATTGTGTCCTTGAGCAAGACACTTCACCCTTGCTCCTGATGGGTCATGGTTAGGGCCTTGCATGGCAGCTCCCGCCATCAGTGTGTGAATGTGTGTGTGAATGCGTGAATGTGGAAATGGTGTCAAAGCGCTTTGAGTACCTTGAAGGTAGAAAAGCTCTATAGAAGTATAACCCATTTACCATATATATATATATATATATATATATATATATATATATATATATATATATATATATATATATATATATATATATATATATATATATATATATATATTAGGGGTGTGGGAAAAAATCGATTCGAATTCGAATCGCGATTCTCACTTTGTGTGAATCAGGATCGATTCTCATTTTTAAAAAATCGATTTATTTATTTATTTTTTATTCATTAAAAAATTATAATTTTTTTTTTTTTTAATTAATCAATCCAACAAAACAATACACAGCAATACCATAACAATGCAATCCAATTCCAAAACCAAGCCTGACCCAGCAACACTCAGAACTGCAATAAACAGAGCAATTGAGAGGAGACACAAACACGACACAGAACAAACCAAAAGTAGTGACACAAAAATGAATATTATCAACAACAGTATCGATATTAGTTACAATTTCAACATAGTAGTGATTAAAAATCCCTCATCATTAGACATTTATAAAACATTAAGAAAAAGAACAATAGTGTCATAGTGGCTTACACTTGCATCGCATCTCATAAGCTTGACAACACACTGTGTCCAATATTTTCACAAAGATGAAATAAGTCATATTTTTGGTTCATTTAATAGTTAAAACAGATTTACATTATTGCAATCAGTTGATAAAACATTGTCCTTTACAATTATAAAAGCTTTTTACAAAAATCTACTACTCTGCTTGCATGTCAGCAGACTGGTGTGGATCCTGCTGAAATCCTATGTATTGAATGAATAGAGAATCGTTTTGAATCGGGGAAAAATCGTTTTTGAATCGAGAATCGTGTCGAATTGAAAAAAAAAAATCGATTTTGAATCGAATCGTGACCCCAAGAATCGATATTGAATCGAATCGTGGGACACCCAAAGATTCACAGCCCTAATATATATATATATATATATATATATATATATATATATATATATATATATATATATATATATATATATATATATATATATATATATATATATATATATATATATATATATATATACACACATGCCAACCAATACGTGGTTCCAAACAATTTCTCTCCAAGCAAATCAGAGCTTTTCTTCCTTTCAGTCACACGCACATAAACACTGTAAAAATTGTAATTAATTGTTCATGAGTTAGCAAACAACAGGAGGAGTTATGATGCTAAACCAAAAATATTTGTGATCAAACAATAGTGGAACATCTAAGAAATACGGTATCCTTTTTTATTGCCAGTTGTTATTTCATTGATATAAATCATATAAATGTTGCCACTGTCATAAAAAATGCTTGTATGGAGGGGTTGTCCTATATTTAGGTCAATATAGTATGTTTGATGATTAAGCCTTAAGGTACTTATTGTCACGACTTGGACTGTGGCGTGGTTTGTTCTCCCGTGGTGCAAACGATTTGGACCAGACATCGCGTGAAGGTGAATACATTTTTAATTCTAACTCAAAAAAAGTACAAACAAAAGGCGCTCATAGCGGAGGTAAAAAACTTGACTAGGAAAACAAAAGGCGCGCACAATGGCGGAGAACTATAAACATTAAACAAAAACTTACTTGACAAGGAACTGTGAACATGGCATGAAGATGCGTGATCATAAAGGGTGCAGAGCATAAATGTGGAGCATGAATGTGATGTCGACAGGCAGACTAACAGAAAACAATGGACTTAAATAATACAGACATGATTGGTGAAAACAGGTGCGTGACTCGAAACGTGAAACAGGTGCGTGACAGGACAGGTGAAAACTAATGAGTTGCTATGGAAACAAACAAACAAGGAAGTGCAACCAGGAACTAAAAAGAGTCCAAAAAACAAACACATGGCCAAAACAAAAACATGAACAGACATGACACTTATTGGATTGCAATTTATGATTGGAATAAAGAAATGTAACTTAATTATTTGTTACAAGAACAAAATGATTGCTAGTTATCTTTCCCTTCACATATCATTGTGGTCATTACTTATCATTACGTTTACTTAAAAGTATTACGATTAAAGCTCTGATCATTGGAGTTACACTACGCATTAGGTTAACTATAATGAAGTCTTAAAACAGCTGATTCTGTTCAGTGCAGTATGTGTGTGCTTCATGCAAACATTGACTTAACTGCCTTATCTCTATTGTACACTTTGAATTGTGATACAGCCTTTGAGACAACTGCACACAACTGTCAAGACTGAATATCAAACAAAAAGAGAGCTGTAGGAATTCCCACTATGAATAATTGATGGCAACAATGACATAGAATAATGACACACACATTTAATTATCTGTATCAAGTCATATTGAGCAAAGACAGGCCTGACCTAAATAGGCTATCATATTTTATTTGAATTAAATACGTAAATGTTTCTGTCTCCCATCTAAATATGCTCTAATTAAAATTTTCTACGCCATGATTTTCGTCTCTTTCTATTGTTTCTTCGGGTGATTCAATTAAAGTGAGTGCGTTTTTTTTTTCTTTGATTGCTGTCTCCTAGTGAATCATTTACACGTCTTTCTAATTGTTTAAGTAATCAAGTGCAACTTCATCTAAGTTTGTGAGAGGCTCTGTCCATTCAGTCAGCAAACATTCCTCTGCCTGCAGGTCTACGGCAGCGACTATATTTACGCATATTTAATCAGGCTTCCCTGAGAGACACTGAGCATGCAGCAAACTTGCTCTCTCTCCCAAGAGGCCGCCAATAGCTGCTTACACAAACTTATCAAATGGACGCAAAGTGCACGCGTATGCATTAACCGATACTTTTAAACAGGGGCCCGATGTTACGTTTTGTCGACGTAGATAATCTTTAATTAGTATGGATGTTTGCGTACGACATAGACAAAGCGTGACCAGGACGAGGTTTCACTGCTTCAAAGTCCAAACATGATCAGGACCGGGCCTTTTGAGAGCTGTATCGTTCCAGATAATTGAGAAGAATGCAGTGAGGCGTGTCACTGGAACACTGAGGAGCTATCAAGGCACTTTTCAAAGTCAAAGTGCTTTTCATCATGCAGTCTTGTAATAAACAGATAACTATAAAGATACAAAGTACCCGGTATGAATCTGTTCACTAATCCCTTCCTTCGTCTCCCTTGTTCTTGATAGAGTATGTTCTCAGGAGATTTTAGGAGGATTTTCTACAAAACCATACACTGTAATTAGAATACAAGTGACATTTATTTTTTTTCAAATTGTAGCCTAATCCCTAATGACCGACACCAAATGCATTGATGGAAAAACAGTATTATAGTTTTGACAGGAGCTGACGCTGTTTTGATGTCCATCATTGTAGAGCAGGTCTTTTCAACAAAGGCTATGTCCACACTAGCGTTGTAACGATACCAATATTTTGGTACCGGTACTAAAATTATTTAGATACTTTTCGGTACTTTTCTAAATAAAGAGGACGACAAAAAAATTGCATTATTGGCTTTAACAAAAAAATCTTAGCGTACATTAAACATGTTTCTTATTGCAGTTAAGTCCTTAAATAAAATAGTGAACATACAAGACAACTTGTCTTTAAGTAGTAAGTAAACAAACAAAGGCTCCTAATTAGTCTGCTGACGTATGCAGTAACATATTGTGTCATTTATCATTCTATTATTTTGTCAACATTATTAAGGACAAGTGGTAGAAAATGTATTATTAATCTACTTGTTCATTTACTGTTAATATCTGCTTACTTTCTCTTTTAACATGTTCTGTCTAGGGATGATACTCAAAACCGGTTTTCCCGGTTGTTCGATAAGAAAAGAACCAAGTCCTCGGACTCGAATCCCTTTTTGAGAACCGGTACCTGTTATCGAGACCACTATAGTAAAGAAAAAGAGTTGGTTCTTTATTCGAATCCCTAGGAACGAATCTCGTCCCGACAAGAAATGCCCCATGTGACATCACAAGAAATGATGTCATGAAGCTCAGTCATTAGGCGCAGATAGGAAAAGCAGGAAAAAAATGGACCGGAAAAAGTGCTCCAAGGCATGGCTTAATTTCACCCAAAAAAACGAGGAAGCGGCAATATGCAACCTCTTAAACTGGATCATA
Organism: Entelurus aequoreus; assembly: GCF_033978785.1. Taxonomy (NCBI): domain Eukaryota; kingdom Metazoa; phylum Chordata; class Actinopteri; order Syngnathiformes; family Syngnathidae; genus Entelurus; species Entelurus aequoreus. The sequence continues at coordinate 64,341,094 of NC_084735.1, read as the reverse complement.
TCAGTTCAATGTTTAACTTTTTTACTTAATCCATTCCATCATTTAATTCCACATCATTTTAGCTGTTTGTAATTTTACCAAATCATCGAACTTTAATATTTTTGACTCAATAAATAAAGTGTTTGTATGTTTTCTATATCCAACATTATGTATCAGTCTAATTAATTTTTTTTTGTAATACAGTTAACGAATGTAGCGCACATTTGTAGTTATTTCCCCACATTTCTGCACAATAACTCAAATATGGTAATACAGAGGATTCGATAATAGGCTCGAACTCGATAATTTATTATCAAACATCATCCCTAGTTCTGTCTACACTTTTGTTAAAATGTAATAATCACTTATTCTTCTGTTGTTTGATACTTTATATTAGTTTTGGATGATACCACAAATGTGGGTATCAATCCAAGACCAAGTAGTTACAGGATCATACATTGGTCATATTCAGAGTCTTCATGTGTCCAGGGACATATTTTCTGAGTTTAAAAACATAATATGAATTTTAAAAAATGAAAGCAGATGTTGTGATGCCAAAAAATATTGACGTAATCATAGTAGTATCGACTAGATACGTGCCTGTACTTGATATCTGTACAGTGGATGTTAGGTGTAGATCCACCAATGGCTTTTGTTTACATTTTGACGCTGGTGAGCTACGGTGTGTAGTGAAGCATGTTTAGCTATTCCTCGTCCTGCAGGGATGATACTTGTAAGAAACGTACTTCATTTGTCGCCATGGAGGCGAGGATTAGGTACTTCTCAGAGGCGATTCATTAGTATCGCGGCACTATTCTAATACCATACAACCCTAGTCCACACCAATACATATATTTTAAAAACACGCTGGCTTTTTGTTCAAACATAAATTTGGCTTTGTGTACTGAAAAATGTTGCTTTTGGAAGTGGACATTTTCAAAAAGTTTGGCGCCGGCGTTTGTGTATGAAGCTTTTAGGGTTGTATCCAAAAGAAATGATCTCCTGTTTGTAAACCTTACATAACAACAGAACATGACGTTTATGACTTATGAGGAGTAGGGATGGGTATCGTTTTCATTTTACAGATACTACTACCAAATTGGTACTTTAAAAAGAGTGCCCAAAACGGTAATCAAAAAATGAAAAACATGCAATTTTGTTATATTCAATTTAAATACTTCAATCATACAAATTAAATGATAACCAAGTAATGCATTAAAAAACAACAACTCTAAAACAAAATGTCGTAATTATTGCAGCATTACAGAACAAACACAATGTTAAAACAAATCAATTTAGTTGAGTGTTAATGTTTGATGGTCATAATTCCCGGCGTTCCTGAATGCAACCTCCCTCGCTATAACCATCATTGGTGTATAATGAGAAAGTGCCGTGTTATTGTTGTGCTGTTATGAGGGCTGCTGTTGGCTGGTTCAGGTCGGTAATAAAGTTTAAAAAGAGCGCCACACCCTGTGTGCTTCTGTCGGAACGCTACATTACTTAGCACAATGTTACATGTAAAATATCATGCAACAACAAGCACTTGTTGCAAGTTGCTGAGTCTGCATTAATTCAGCACTGAAATCAGGAACCGATATCCTCTTCTTTTTTCGGTCTTGTTACTACTGTTTAAGTGGGCACCGGTGCCTTTATGCAACCGGCCTTTCGTGTGCACCCCTACTTATGGGTAAGAGATGCGGCGATTGATAAGTATCGGCCGATTTTTCATGAAAAAGTGTGCGGTCAGCCAATGCCAATTAATGCCGTTCAATGCCGATCACAAGAGCCTATCCCGTCTGGCGTTTGGACCCCCCACTGAAAAGCTAGAAGCTAACTGTGTATCTTCATACTCAGTGTTGAGACACTCCCTTATGTTGATTAATTAACTCAATTTCAGCAAATAAACTGCATTTTAAGTATTATTGTCACTGAATGACTGGAAGACGAAGCTAAACATGTTACACACCGAGTAAGAGCAAGCAAGAGCAGGTATGCGAATCGCTGAGCTAACCGCTAAGCTTACTTTAATAAAACAACACCAAAAAATAAGTGCTTAGTAACGTTTAAGAAGTGTAGATAGAACCACGTTACAGCAGAAAGTAAGCAGCTCTTAACAGGAAATTAACAAGTAGTAAAAAAAGCGGTAGTAAAAAAAAATATATACATATATATATATATATATATATTTATTTTTTTTGTCATAAAGAAATACAATCATGTGTGCTTCCGGACTGTATCCCTGCAGACTGTATTGATTTATATTGATATATAATGATAAATATAAATGATAAATGGGTTATACTTGTATAGCGCTTTTCTACCTTCAAGGTACTCAAAGCGCTTTGACAGTATTTCCACATTCATCCATTCACACACACATTCACACACTGATGGCGGGAGCTGCCTTGCAAGGCGCTAACCAGCAGCCATCAGGAGCAAGGGTGAAGTGTCTTGCCCAAGGACACAACGGACGTGACTAGGAAGGTAGAAGGTGGGGATTGAACCCCAGTAACCAGCAACACTCCGAATGCTGACCCGGCCACTGTTTTTTATGTTGATTTAATTAAAAAAAACAAAACGATTGGCAGCACAAGAAATACAAAAAAAATAATAATAAAAAATTCAAGCATTGACCGGTCCGCAAGTACAAAAAGGTTGGGGACCACTGCTCTATGTGACAAGAGTGCTCTGCTGTTTCAAAACACTGCTGTGCCAAAACACTAGTGAAAGATCCACTCCATATAAAGTTTTCTAACATTTTTAGGAATCTGCTGCAAACATGTTAGTTCAAGTTTTGACCGTGGTTCTACACCGCACAAACAACAACACTCCACGACTACAACATGGCTATTATATAGCACCTCTCAAAACGTGAGCATTATTATCCTTGTATGGGGTGGCATTTTCAATGCAATGTCGTATTGGATTCCATTAAAGGGCTAATACATTTTGCAAAGGTCAACTTCAAGTGCTTTCAATATACAGTACATTTCAAGCTTTCCCACCTTACAGCTGTGATAAATAATACATAATCTGTACCGTATACATACAGTATAGTACTCATTAATATGTCAGTTAGTCACATTCAAATGAGGCACGGTTATGCTATAACAGGAACATTCTAGGAAATAATACAAAATATTATGTTAATATAAACTGAATTTAAGAAACACAACTTTTTGGCTTTCATGTTTTTTAAATTAATAAATAAAACTAATGCCAGTATGCTATGTCACAAAAGAAATGCATTTTGAACACAATATCTGCTACGTTTGTGCAATGAGTTGTCATTTTAATACAGCACATGGGATGTCAGGTGTAAGAAATTGCAGCTGTAAGCCAAAAGGATGCTCTCACAGGTAAGGGGAATATATTCAATTGTGTTTTTAAAGAGCACCATTTGCCAGTCCCCGGCTGCTGTAAAAATCCAACAAACTTCAATAAGAAATGTGCCGTAAAGAAAGTAGCGTATATAAATAGGACTTGCATGCAAATGTAAGCAGGCGAAAGGCAGCATGGGGTTGTCACTCAGGCCGTGCTGGTGCCTGGGGAGCTGCAGCTCAGCTCCAAGGACAGCACCCGCCCTCCACCCTGCAGCACACAGGATGAAGCCACAGAAGGCTGCTCAGCTGTGTGCCATCGTTCCGACAAGCTGCTAGCTCGCTCGCGCCCAGCTGAAGCCTTCTTACAATGCAAACTAAGTGCTTATAAAAAGTGGCCTTGGCGAGCTATTATTGCGGAGTTTTGATATGGAACAAATTCTGCTGGAGACACCTAAGAGATTTGCAGTTGGCCTTTTCATTTTTCCTTTATTGTGTTGATTACCCTAATTACAGCAGTTCGGGGGCTTGCTGTAGAAAACGACAAGTGTTCTTTTCAGGCTATCTACAAGCAAAAATAAACATATATTTGTGTTCTTGCCAAAGTGTATCCAAAATCAACAACGCATGAACATGTGTTCATTTATTAGGGTACATATTAAATATCAGCATAATAATTGCTGGTTAACAATTATGTCTGTTGTGTTAAATTGATTGTTGATTAGTTGCCTTTTGAAACAAAACATAGACATTACTTGGCTGCAGGCAGCAGAAGTGATGTTGATTCATTCTCAACTAGTTCACTTTTTAAAGAAGTTCAACATAATGTTAGTTTTTAAAAGGTAAACTACATCCATTTCGCTCAATACAGCACTGGTATAGAAACCCTAGCTTAAAACCATGACACGAGTATGAAACCCTAGTTTTAAACCACAACCCTAGTTTGAAACCATAACACTAGTTTGAAACCCTAGTTTAAAACCACAACCCACCAGTTTAAACCCTTGTTTGAAACCACAACCCTATTTTGAAACCATAACAACAGTTTAAAACCCTAGTTTGAAACGACAACCCTGGTTTGAAATCATAACACTAGTTTGAAACCGTAGCACTACTTTAAAACCCTATTCCGGAGCCTAAACACTAGTTTGAAACATTAGTTTGAAACCACAACCCTGGTTTGTTACCATGACACTAGTTTGAAACCCTAGTCTGTAACTACAATCCTGGTTTGACAACATAACACGGGTTTGAAACCTTAGTTTGAAACCATAACATGAGTTTAAAATTATAACATTAGTTTGAAACTGTAACACAGTTTGAAACCAGAACATTAGTTGTAAACCCTAGTTTGAAACAATAACACTGATTTGAAACCTAGTTTGAAACCCCACTGCTGGATACAAACCCTAGTTTGAAACCATAATACTAGTTTGAAACCCTACTTTGAAACCTCGACCCTGGCTTGAAACCCGAGTTTAAAACCCCAAATTGGTTTGAAACTAAAGAGTATAGTTCATTTTATGTTTCAATTTGTCACCTGACAGTAAGCAGTCATTATTTGTTGCAAATCCAAACAATTTAAAGTACTTCAGCCTACATTCAAGCACTATGTCAAACCTTGAAAATGAGAATTGAATAATTGTTTAGCATGTGTTGAATATTTTGCAGAGGATATAGAGTATAATGTTTTTAGAATTCAAGGATTTGACACTTTCATTGTCATAAAAGCAAACACTTTTGCTCAGCAAATGTACTTTGTATAGTGGCAAAGCATGTAGCTTGCATTTCACGACTCCCTGCTAGCAGCTAGCGCATTAGTGCATCTGATTCCAAATGTATGTCATGTTGCAAAAAACATTCTCTCTCCTTTTACCAGCTTTATGAATCTTACATGTTATCCCCTCTATGTTTCCCTATTTTTAAGGGGTTGAGAGGACACTTCATCCATAGAATTGAATCTTTTATGACGGGGAATGCAGTCATCTACATCTTTTGTGGCATGACTTCATTTACTGTAGGACGTTCTTTTTTTGTGTGTGAAAACACCGGTGGTTGTCAGATGATAGATGGGTTTTAGTTTTGACGACAAATGCGGTGTCAATAACAGCTTTTGCAAATGCATCATTTTTTTTATAGTGGTGTCAATCATACTGTAGAAGAGTCATCAATAATGACAATTATCCTGGTAAGCCTTGCCAATAGGATGTGCTTTTAATGAAGATACTGAACTGCTGAATCGACATTGAAAATTAATTAAGTTAGAACAACAAAACAAAGTTAAGTGATTTTTATCTAAAGATTTCTTTCCCCACAAATGTGTTCAACATTTGTGATGAAAAAAACAAAAATACCTTTCAGCTGGAAACTTAAGCGATATAATCACCATGCTCATCAATAGCTGCATAGTCAGCCTTCATCATGAACACAACTGTGATTATTTCCATCTCAACCATCCACTTGACTCCTAAACTCAATATATATATATATATATATATATATATATATATATATATATATATATATATATATATATATATATATATATATATATATATATATATATATATACACAGTATACACATATATACACACACACACACATATATATATATATATATATATATATATATATATATATATATATATATATATATATATATATATATATATATATATATATATATATATATATATATATATATATATATATATACAGTATATACATATATACACACACATATACACACACACACACACACACATATACACTACCGTTCAAAAGTTTGGGGTCACCCAAACAATTTTGTGGAATAGCTTTCATTTCTAAGAACAGAATAGACTGTCGAGTTTCAGATGAAAGTTCTCTTTTTCTGGCCATTTTGAGCGTTTAATTGACCCCACAAATGTGATGCTCCAGAAACTCAATCTGCTCAAAGGAAGGTCAGTTTTGTAGCTTCTGTAATGAGCTAAACTGTTTTCAGATGTGTGAACATGATTGCACAAGGGTTTTCTAATCATCAATTAGCATTCTGAGCCAATGAGCAAACACATTGTACCATTAGAACACTGGAGTGATAGTTTCTGGAAATGGGCCTCTATACACCGATGTAGATTTTGCACCAAAAACCAGACATTTGCAGCTAGAATAGTCATTTACCACATTAGCAATGTATAGAGTGTATTTCTTTAAAGTTAAGACTAGTTTAAAGTTATCTTCATTGAAAAGTACAGTGCTTTTCCTTCAAAAATAAGGACATTTCAATGTGACCCCAAACTTTTGAACGGTAGTGTATATGTATATATATATATATATATATATATATATATATATATATATATAAATATATATATATATATATATATATATATATATATATATATATATATATATATATATATATATATATATATATATATATATATATATATATATATATATATATATATATCTCAAGTGACAAATTGGGGGATTTCACTAACCACTTCAATCGCCAGATTTTAGTAGAGTGTTGAATATCTTAAAATGTGTTTTGTGGCAACTCCCTTTTTGACCACATCATTATTTGCTATGTAGAGTGGCACTTGCCATTATTTTCAGCAGACTGCATTGCATAATGATTGACCCCGCCTCCCTCTTCCACTCACGTGAGAGCCACTCAGGAATGGGGCCATAAGAATCCCGTCTCTACTGTAAACAACAGGAAATGTGTACATTTAGTGTGAAAAGTGTGTTTTATTTATTTATTTGACAGGGACAGTACAAATAAACATTGCTACCCAAAAGGTAACTGATGTCAAAGTACATAAGACTTCAAGCCACATGCTAATTTGCAACCCTCGTCCCAGAGATGCATTTTATTCAACATTAAAGATTTGACTGAGAACACAAACAAGCCTCGTCAAGTATCTCTACATCCGTGCTGGATGCTCAGTGTACCTGCTGTTATCAGCATCGCAGTCCTTATCAGCTAAGACTGTTGCTATGGGGCCATACAAAAGAAGCATGGCTCAGACATATTCATCACGGATAGAAACTTCACAATACTTATATTCAAGTTCAAAGGATGAATATTTATATAATGGTTGAAAATTGCCTTGTGTGAAATTCAGAGTACATTTTTGACCCTGCCTCTTAAACGATTTGAAATAAAAAATCGTAGGGAACCGGAATCGAAACGAGGAACCGGAATCGGTATTGTCTAAATTCAAACGTTCGTTTGAACCCGAACCACAACCCCAGGGATGGCAAGTGGAGATACCAAAACTGGAGGCACTTGTCAAGCAAACTACTTTTGAAGTGGTACATGGTGTAGAATGTTTTAAGCTATTGAATTAAACAATATTTGATTAGTGTGCCTATTCGTAGAGCCTAATGTTGTCGCCTGTGTGAGAGTATGTAAACACTGACAAACTTTATAAAAATAACGACCAATTACTGTCACAGTCAACTTGTTTCTCTGGGACACCAGACGTAAAAACACAACGACGGCTAACATAGCAATCAATTTAAAAAGTCTTGATGTGTGCTGGAAGTATATGTAGGCCACATAGTAAGTGTGTGTGTGTGTTTCCGTGTGTGTGTAAGTTTCAAGAGAGGCGGAGCTCCAAGATTCCAAGTGGCACGGGGCATTGGAACAGCTGACATTTTCACAAACCAGTAAGCCAGGTAATTGAGTAGCTAAGTGCACAACACTCGCTACAAGCATAAACAGACTTGTGCACACACTACCTCATTAAGTAAATGCAAATGTTCTGTAAGTGTAGTACATACACAAAAGCAATGCACATCTGCTCACTACTTTGTGTCAGAAACCAGGGACGCACTGTATTCGACATGAAAGATTTGACTGAGAACACAAACAAGCCTCGTCAAGTATCTCTACATCCGTGCTGGATGCTCAGTGAACCTGCTGTTATCAGCATCGCAGTCCTTATCAGCTAAGACTGTTGCTATGGGGCCATATAAAAGAAGCCTGGCTCAGACGTATTCATCATCAAAATCCACTCAACTTTCTGTGTCAGAGGAATGTGTCTTGACTATTTAGTTAAAAGAGCGCCCTATTTGCGCTTGCAATGATACTAATAATGGAGAACAGGCGGCGGTGAGGAGCATGAGGCACTTTGGACTCCCACTGCTAATCTAAAGGGTAACCGATTTAGCTTATAACAATAGGTTTTATTTGTAAAGTCAAATTCCAGTCCATGCAATATATCTGCTGTAGTATGACTCACTAGATGAAATAGATGGATGGACTACATTCCTCACGACCAGTGGGGCAAAAAAACATAAAAGCTTGGCCTGAGGTGGCACCAGAGGACAGGCTGTGTCAAACTAGTTCAGCCTCTACTCGGCTGCCACATCTCAGAGTCATCCCCTGCTTTCCTTGCTTGCACCATGGCTGCACTAATTTTATTCCATCGCCAGGATTTTTTTCAGCTATTAAAATGTGTCTGTCAGGGTCCACGCCTTTGATCACACCAATGTTAAAATAATACAATTTAATACAAAAAAAGAATTCAGGTTCATCGCAAATAAGGGGATGCCATAGCTAGCATTCAAAACCATCATTGATAGCAAGACTGAAAAACGATACAATGGTCATTGCTCAGTCTTCGTGGAGAATGGGTAGTGGCTCCTTTACAGTTAGGAAACGATAGATAAAAAATGTTGGGTAAAAAAATAACCCAATTTTAACCCAACTGCTGGATCAGAAAAGGACAAACCCCTTATTTGACAAATTTTAACTCAACATTTTGGGTTAATTTTTTCAACCCAACTTTTGCGTTGAATTGTTTAACCAAAAAGTTGAGTTATGATAACTTAATGTTGGGTTATTCCCAACCAAACTATTGGGTTAAAATATTTAACCCAAAAGTTGAGTTATACTAACTCAATGTTGGTTGATTCATAACCCAACTATGGGGTTGAATTTATTTAACACAAAAGCTTAGTTATGCTCACTACAATGTTGGGTTGTTCCAAACCCAACTATTGGGTTGCGCAATTTAGCGCTCCTTGACCCAGTAGTTGGTCAAAAATTATAAATTTAACTGCTGGTTTGTCCTACTCCTTCCCAACTACTGATCAAAATTATTTGTATTCCATTAAAACAGTCATTTTCAACCAGTGTGCCGCGGCACACTAGTGTGCCGTGAGAGATCGTCAGGTGTGCCGTGAGAAATTATTTAATATCTCCTAATTAACCATTGTCGGGTGTCCGTGCTATAATAAAGTGCGGCAGATAATGTAGTACTCATCTATTTCAGTAGGTGGCAGCAGAGGGCGATAAATACCTGTAAAGACAATCGAGTTAGCGCTGCGCATCACGTGACAGTGACAGTTTGGGATCGCAGCAAGAGGAGGCGAGCAAGTGAAAGTGATGGAGAAGTTTTTGAGAAGGGAAAATGCGAATGGCGAACATGATCCTGGACAAAATTCTGACCCAGATGAAGGATCTAGTATGGGTGGTCTACAAAATAAAAAAAGACGGTGAGCTCGAGGCAATAAAGCGAAAGCTATCTTTCATTTGGATTGACTTTCACCGGGGATGCGACAGCACCGACTCCGCAGTGCTTGGTGTGTGGTGAGAAGCTATCCAATAGCGCCATGGTGCCAAGCAAGCTTAAACGCCATCTCCAAACGAAACACCCCGATGGACTATTTTGTACGCTTACGTACAAACAATGAGAAACAGGCAACTTTTCTGAGAAAAACCACAAAGGTAAACAAGAGAGCCCTCAAAGCTTGCTACCTTGTTGTTGAACTCGTAGCTAAATCAAAAAAGTCCCACACTGTGGCAGAAACATTAATACTGCGAGCTTGTAAAGCCATTGCAATAGTAGTGAGTATAAATACATTTAGATTATTAACTATATGTATTATATACTGTGTTAGAGTGTCATTTTGGTTGGTGGTGTGCCGCAGGATTTTGTAAATGTAAAAAGTGTGCCGCGGCTTAAAAAAGGTTGAAAATCACTGCATTAAAACATACTCAAAAGCAAGATATGAATGACATTTTTTTTTTTTTACAAGAATTGCCGTATATGGTCCTAGTTGTCACGGCGGGGTCACATTTCACTGCGTGGATCATTCTCCCAGGATGCCGACGGGACTCCAGAGGCAAGGTGCAGGTAAGGCAATTATTTATTGTCCATAAATCATGAGGGATACAAACAAAAGAGCCCCAGCATGCCAATAGCACGGGAAGCTAACGAAATTGCGAACAAGAAAAGCTTACCATGTAAACAGGCAAACAAAAAGGCGAAACTTAGTTTAGGTATTCAATAAATCAATCAATGTTTATTTATATAGCCCTAAATCACAAGTGTCTCAAAGGGCTGTACAAGCCACAACGACATCCTCGGTACAGAGCCCACATACGGGCAAGGAAAACTCACCCCAGTGGGACGTCAATGTGAATGACTATGAGAAACCTTGGAGAGGACCGCATATGTGGGTAACCCCCCCTTTAGGGGAGAACGAAAGCAATGGATGTCGAGTGGGTCTGACATAATATTGTGAAAGTCCAACACATCAGCGAAAGTCCAGTCCATGGTGGGGCCAGCAGGAACCATCCCGAGCGGAGACGGGTCAGCAGCGTAGAGATGTCCCCATCCGATGAACAGGCTAGCGGTCCACCCCGGAGCAGAGTAGAAAAGGAAAGAAAAGAAACGGCAGATCAACTGGTCTAAAAAGGGAGTCTATTTAAAGGCTAGAGTATACAAATGAGTTTTAAGATGAGACTTAAATGCTTCTACTGAGGTAGCATCTCTAACTTTTACCGGGAGGGCATTCCATAGTATTGGAGCCCGAATAGAAAACGCTCTTTTTTTGGGCTCTGGGAATCACTAATAAGCCGGAGTTCTTTGAACGCAGATTTCTTGCCGGGACATATGGTACAATACAATCGGCAAGATAGGCAGGAGCTTGACCGGGTAGTATTTTATACGTAAGTAGTAAAGTCGCATCTTAGGTGCACAGGAAGCCAGTGCAAGTGAGCCAGTATAGGCGTAATATGATCAAACTTTCTTGTTTTTGTCAAAAGTCTAGCAGCCGCATTTTGTACCATCTGTAATCTTTTAATGCTAGACATAGGGAGGCCCGAAAATAAAACGTTACAGTAATCGAGACGAGATGTAACGAACGCATGGATAATGATCTCAACATCGCTTGTGGACAAAATGGAACGAATTTTAGCGATATTACGGAGATGAAAGAAGGCCGTTTTAGTAACACTCTTAATGTGTGACTCAAACGAGAGAGTTGGGTCGAAGATAATACCCAGATTCTTTACCGAGTCGCCTTGTTTGATTGTTTGGTTGTCAAATGTTAAGGTGGTATTATTAAATAGATGTCGGTGTTGAGCAGGACCGATAATCAGCATTTCCGTTTTCTTAGCCTTGAGTTGCAAAAAGTTAGCGGACATCCATTGTTTGATTTCATTAAGACACGCCTCCAGCTGACTACAATCCGGCGTGTTGGTCAACTTTAGGGGCATGTAGAGTTGGGTGTCATCCGCATAACAGTGAAAGCTAACACCGTATTTGCGTATGATGTCACCTAGCGGCAGCATGTAAATACTAAAGAGTGCAGGGCCAAGAACCGAACCCTGGGGAACTCCGCACGTTACCTTAACATAGTCCGAGGTCACATTGTTATGGGAGACACACTGCATCCTGTCAGTAAGATAAGAGTTAAACCAAGACAAGGCTAAGTCTGACATCCCAATACGCGTTTTGATACGCTCTAATAAAATATTATGATCAACAGTATCGAAAGCGGCGCTAAGATCAAGAAGCAGCAACATAGATGACGCATCAGAATCCATCGTTAGCAATAGATCATTAGTCATTTTTGCGAGGGCTGTCTCCGTAGAGTGATTTGCCCTGAAACCGGACTAAAAAGGTTCACAGAGATTGTTAGACGCTAAGTGTTCATTTAGCTGCTGTGCGACAATTTTTTCGAGAATTTTCGAGATAAACGGAAGGTGGGACACCGGCCGGTAGTTTACCATGAGGTCAGGATCGAGGTTAGGTCTTTTGAGTAGAGGATGAATAACCGCTTTTTTGAATGCTAGGGGAACAGTACCAGAGGAAAGTGATAAGATTATAATATTTAACACTGATGGACCTAATAAAACAAAAAGCTCCTTGATAAGTTTCCCAGGAATTGGGTCAAGTAAACATGTTGTTTGTTTTGTCCCATTTACACATTTTAACAATTCCTCCAATGTTATTTCATCAAAGAGAGAGAAACTATATTGGAGGGCAGTGTCCGTCGTATATACAGTCGTATTTGTGTTAATAGAACCCAGTTGTAGCTGAGATGCATTGTCTTTAATCTCTTTTCTAATGACTTCAATTTTCTTATTAAAGAAATTCATAAAGTCATCTGCTGAGTGGGTGGAGCTACTGGGAGGAGTCCCTTGTTGGGTTAGCGATGCTACTGTCCTAAACAAAAATTTAGGATCATTTTTGTTGAGGTGGATGAGATTTGAGTAATATTTAGCTTTAGCTGAGGTAAGCATGCGTTTATAAGTTATTAAACTATCACTCCATGCTTGATGGAAAACCTCAAGTTTAGTCGCACGCCATTTGCGTTCCAGCTTTGTACATGATAATTTCTGGGCTTTAGTTTCTTCTGTAAACCATGGGGTACGCCTTTTAGGGGCCATTTTTAGCTTTAGCGGTGCTACACTATCAATGGTGTCGCGCAGGGCGTCGTTAAAGCTGTTAGTGAGGTTATCAATAGAGCCCACATAATTTGGGAATGGTGCCATTAGCGAAGGCAGTAGGTCAGTAAGAGTCGTCGTTGTGGCAGCATTAATGTTGCGGCTGCTATAGTAGTTATTATTATTATTATTAGTTTGTTGACAATGAGTCAGAACTTCGAATTTTATAAGGTAATGATCGGACATTACTTTAGTGTACGGGAGTATCGTAACTTTAGAGGTGGTGACACCCCTGACAAGCACTAGATCTATCGTATTACCGTTGCGATGCGTGGGTTCATTTATTATTTGTGTAAGACCACAGCTATCAATTATAGTCTGGAGCGCCACGCATGGAGGGTCCGATGGGGTATTCATATGGATGTTAAAGTCTCCCATTATGATTATATTGTCGGCGTGCGTCACTAGATCAGCAACGAACTCTGAAAATTCATTGATAAAGTCCGAATAGGGCCCTGGGGGGCGGTAGATGACAGCCAGGTGCAGAGGCAGCGGTGTGACAAACTTCACAGTAAGCACATCAAACGAGTTATATTTATTATTTAGGTCCGAGGTAAGGCTAAAGTTTTTGTTGTATATTAGTGCAACACCCCCACCCCTTTTAATGGGCGGGCAATATGCGTTCCCGTACAGCCAGGAGGAGACGCCTCACCCAGCGCAAAAAATTCGTCTGGTTTGAGCCAGGTCTCGGCTAGACCAACGACATCAAGATTGTTGTCTCTGATGACTTCATTAACTAATAACGTTTTGGAAGACAATGACCTTATGTTTAAAAAGCCCATATTATAGGTAGTGGGCTGTTTTGAGGAGTTTTTGTTGAAAGTATCCGTAGTAGCAATATTAATAATGTTACGTTTATTATGCGTAGTGCACTTTAAATAATTTCGACCATATCTAGGAATTGATATGACAGGAATTTTTAGATTGTTTGCCACCTCAGTAAAATGCATGTCCACCTCTGACGCAGAAAAAACATTATGTGAGTTGTATATTATTCTAAGAGAATTGCTATGTGTGCAGGGATTATCCAGCCGGGCGCTGGCTAGTTCTAGCTTAACAGACTCCTTATTAGCGCTTCTTTGTGGATTAGCATTTAGCTTTTTCGTTAGCCCCGCTAACAACAACGCATTTAGCTTTGTTGTTAGCTCCGCCCGACACCCCCGCTTCTGCTTCCGAGCGCATCGCTTACGTCTCTTTCGTTGACGGTCTCCGCTGGTAGTGGACGCCGCTGCTTCAAAGGCCACTGCTGGATGTAGCTCGCGAAGAATTCCCAAGCTAGCGAGTAGGTCCACCGTACACGCATCTTTCAGCCCAAAATGGCCCGATCTCTCCACATCCAGAATCGTAAGTCGGTCGTAAGTGATCACGGTGTGAACACGCTGTGAGCCAGCCATGAAATTGACTGAATTGAGGGGTATTTTTGCCAAATCGGTCTACACTTCCAGGAGCGCTCGCAAGAAGCCGCTGCCTTAAAGCGCCGCCATCTTGGATTTAAATTAGTAGCCGTCGTAACTGTTGCGTGGAAGCAAATAAGAAAGCCAGACTGAGTGTGGCAAAAAGCAGGAAATAAGTAGCTCTCTGACTACTGCCCTGGAGCAGGTGAGCGACCCGAACACTAATCAGAGGCAGGTGAAAACAATCTGCAGTCATGGCAACTAATATATGGGCGGTATAGCTCGGTTGGTCCGATCCCTGTTTCCGCCATCCTAGTCACTGCCGTTGTGTCCTTGACACTGGTTTAAATGTAACTTAGATATTGGGTTTCACTATGTAAAGCACTTTGAGTCTCTAGAGAAAAAGCGCTATATAAATATAATTCACTTAATTCACTTTAGTGCCCAGGAGCAGGTGAGCGCCCTGAACACTAATCAGAGGCAGGTGAAAACAATCTGCAGTCATGGCAACTAAAACACAAACCCAGGGGTGCTCAAAACAGGAACTGAGGGAGTCAAAAACCAAACAAACATGATGGATCATGACATTAGTAGTTCTATACTGCATGCTCAAACATTTTCATGTACATAAGGTGTGTGATTGTAAATCATTTTAATGAGATTAATCCTTAATAAAATTTCCTTCAAGAAAAAAATACATTTTTAATAAAAAAAAGCCTTTTACCCAAAAATGCGTAACTAATTGAAAAACAACCCAAAAATGGTTCATAGTTTTGAAAACCCAGAAATTGAGGTAAAATAATACCCTTATAACCCAAAACATTGATTGCTCTTCATAAAAATAACTTAAAAATGTAACCCAACACTCGCAACTCATAAATTGGGTTATCAAAATAACCCAGCATTTTTTAGTGTGCAGTTTGAAACAGTTAATAGGTGCCGTTGGTTTGTCTGTGTGTCAAAAAGTTACGGGCGGATTTTCATGAAATGTTAAGAAAATGTTCAAAATGGGATAAGGAACACGTACGTGATTACAATTTGGGCTTTATCCGGAATCATTTCTACGATGTTGCCTTACTTTTACGTTACGGGGGATGTTTACCTAATTACGTACTTTTATAGGTACCGACCAAAGCCCGTCGATACTACTGGATGGATACCGATTCACATAAAATCAAAAGTGACCATATTTTGATATCTTTGTTGCATGTGATGTCAGACTTGGCCAAGAAACAAGCAGTCACTTCACAGCATGGACTCCCTCGAGGTAACGTTACAATATTCAATGCCCACAAAGCAAGAAGAAGGCGCTCAAAAGCACAGTAAGGCTCCACTTTTTTAAATGCGCTAACTTAATGCTAATTTACATAAAATTTGCCTCTAACATGTTACCGATTAGCATTTACGATTTAGTCTATACACTACTGCCATCAAATGTCTTGGAAATGCAACGTTATGTATAAACATGAACACACACAAAAGTAGCGAGAATTTAGTACGGGTAACAATTTCCAGGTACTGGGAGTGGTACCGTACCGATTCAAACGTGAAATTGTCATTCCTACATGCTTCAACTTCTGTGTGTGTGTATGCTAGCCGCCCCGCCTCCACCCACAGAGACAAAGACAGTGGATGGCTTACAAGAGGCTTCACTGTGTTTCTTTTTTCCCCACTATAAATAGCTCAAAAAGTTATGGGTGTTTTTTCCTTTAATAGAAATGGGATAAGGAACGAATGATTAAAGTTAAAGTTCCAACGATAGTCACACACACTAGGTGTGGTGAAATTATCCTCTGCATTTGACCCATCCCCATGTTCATGATTTAACCCCCAATTCCAACCCTTGATGCTGAGTGCCAAGCAGGGAGGCAATGGGTCCCATTTTTTATAGTCTTTGGTATGACTCGGCCGGGGTTTGAACTCACGACCTTCCAGTCTCAGGGCAGACACTCTAACCACAAGGCCACTGAGCAGTTTTATATTATATGTTATACATTATATTTTGATTGTTCTGGATTCAGGACTTGGATACTATTGGGATGTTGGACCTGGCGAAGATCTGCTCTCTTTCTGTGCTTTTCTAGTTTGTTCATATAACGTAAACAGAATTCCAAATGCATAAAGTGGTTCAAACACATTAGGTTTAATATCATTCATCAACAATAAACTAACCCTCAAATGATGTCTCATTTGTTGTTAGTAAAAAATCCTAAATTCTCATGGGAGCAGTCTAATTAATTAACAGCGGTTCACTTTCTCCGAGAAGAGATTGTGTCAATTTAAACCTAATTGGAGAGTTTGGGGATAGAATGATTCAATTGTACTGAATTATAATTCTGAAAAAACATACGCAGTGGAGATGTGTACATATTGTATTTGAAAGTACCTTTTCAGAATTGCCTGCGTGCAAATGAGGTAAAACGTATACCATCATGGAAGCGCGTCCATCTGACTTTAAATACGTGTGACACTTCCTTCCCACTCAACTCAGAAAGAAGACTAAAATTGCTGCTCCTAAAAGAATAACTTGCATCAATCCGTGTTCCGCAAATTGAGATCCTCCTCGAGAAACTTCCTAAAATGTGGGGGTAAATCAGGAGCGACAAGCACTGGCTCCTGTGCATGCATGGGCGACACTGCTGGGATCCATCATTTTAGGCCCACATGCTTGCTCAAGCTTTCTCCCCCTTTTATAAAGTCCACTGCTAATGATGGGGATGTTTGCCCTTGAAATCCCAGTTAATAAGCAGCTATGCTGTGACATCCACGATTAGATCATCCAGCACTGTCACATCTCATCCTGAGGAGAACGCCACCAGACAAAATTGAGAGTGGGCGCGAGCAAGCGAGCATCCTCCCTGCCTCTGCCTTCCTTCATGCGTGCACACACACAGACACACACGGTTGTATTTACATGCACCACAAAGCGCTCCATCTTCACAACCTGTGCGACGTGTCCCGCACGGACCCATCGAGAGCTGACACTGACGCTGACGTGCAGCCTCTTGACGCAGGTAAGATGCTCGGGACTTTATAGACAAAGCAGCCTCGGGCAAGAATAAGATTGAGTTTGCTTAGATGACACTTGCGATGCATATACAATAATGAATTAGCATGAGTCTGTTCCCCATGACTGACGCCTGCAGACTGGCGTGAGGGTGGAAATAAATGGCTGCCGCGCTATTTACCACACATCTCCTGCGCCGCCGTCACTCGGCCATCTAAGTGTGACAGGCCCCGCATCGGGCACACTGGAGATCAGCGTGACGGATGGATGGCCAGGCAGCTGTTAAAATCTCTTGATTCAAGCCCAGACTGGTGTGCCACTCAGTGATCAATTGCATCCGCCTGAAACTGCCATCTACCTTAAAGTGACAGGGGAAGGGAGGAGGGGGAGGGGCCGGGGGGACCTGGCACATTTAACCTCTTGTCTCAAGAAGAATTTCCACATCGCTTCCGACTGAAAACAGACTGTTTGTTTGCACGGCAACAGGAATCCGGGACCTGGGAGCCAATGAAAGCTGATGCATGTAGTATGTACTACTCTTATAAAAAGATACAGCACTACAGCACGCTGCAGGGAGTGCGCAAACACCACTTTTGGTGGGGCGGCATAGCTCGGTTGGTAGAGTGGCCGTGGCACCAACTTGAGGGTTCCAGATTCGATTCCCGCTTTCGCCATCCTAGTCACTGCCGTTGTGTCCTTGGGCAAGATACTTTACCCGCCTGCTCCCAGTGCCACCCACACTGGTTTAAATGTAACTTAGATTTTGGGTTTCACTATGTAAAGCGCATTGAGTCACTAGAGAAAAGCGCTATATAAATATAATTCACTTCACTTCACTTGCATTGTATTACTCTGCAGCAGGGGTGCCCAAAGTTTTTGCCACTAAGGGCAAAAGTGAAAATGTGCCAATGGTCCAAAGGCCAAACAGTAATTTTTACCATTCAACAGAACCATACCGCCATATATAAATATAAGGTAGTAGATACCATCAGGTTCAATAGTTAGTTTACACCAAATTACTGTACATTTAAAAACTGTTACTTTAATGGTGGAATGTTGGTGACTGACTATCTAGCTTTTTACTGTAAAATCTTTTCTTTTTTTTTTTTTTTACAGTGCATTAATGTAAATTGAAAAACGGTACCACTGTTAATCTTATGCTAAAATGTTGGCAACTGAGCGGTCAATTTTTTACAGCAAAATCTTAGGTAATTTTTTTGCAGAGCACTAGTGTAAATTGAAAAACAAAATTCTGGTGACTGCTACTTTACTGCCGTGAAATCTATGTTTGTTGTTTT
The DNA here is from genome assembly GCF_033978785.1 of Entelurus aequoreus. Classification (NCBI taxonomy): domain Eukaryota; kingdom Metazoa; phylum Chordata; class Actinopteri; order Syngnathiformes; family Syngnathidae; genus Entelurus; species Entelurus aequoreus. Next base: position 64,322,362 of record NC_084735.1, on the reverse strand, counting down.
TACGGTGCATTACTGTCAATGGAAAAATGGTACTCGCGAATAGTTTACGGTAAATTGTGGCCCTGATTGTACCACATAAAAGGCAGAAAACTGCTTTCCTTTTGTGTAAACAGCTTTATTGATTTCTAAAATGAAACTGCTGGAAGGTAAAAATTTGTCTTTGAGCTATCCAAACTTTTTACACCAAGGACGACATACCAAATATGGGGGCTCACTTCGATCCATACATTTTTAAAAACACTAAAAAAAATACATTTTGTAAAGGCAAATCTCTGTGGCACTTTTGATATTCCTGGTTCACGTATTTCACAGACAAGGCAAAGTTTAACAAAACGACAAAAGAGGGTCAGGATGTTCTGTCCATGTAGGACAATCCTCCTTTCCCTGCACGCCTGGATCAGTGATGAGCGCTTATGTTCATGCCAAGTGAGGCATTGATGTCTTTGGAGGTTATTTTTTTTTCAATTTAAGGTTAATTGTGTCTTCTTATTGAGTATATTCTTTAGTTTCTTCTTGTCTTATCTTGTTCTGAATTTTTTTTTTAAACTAAAAAGTAGTGTTAGAGTATTTTGCTCTAATCCATGTTAATACAGGTTGCCAATTATGATAAAAACATCAGGGAAATAATAATTAACTTGATTTTTTATCAATCAATGTTATCAAATACTGTACTTCCTAGTCCTAATTGTACTTGTATTAAACATAAAAAAACGTCTCATGGCCATACCTTTTATTTGCATCAGAAGTAAACACACTTATTCAGGAAAAGCTCTTACTTTGTTATACAAGTCTGATCAACTTCTGTTATTTCTGAAAATTGTAGTTTTTTAAACTTGCATTATAAAGCCTCCATCTTGGCAACTACATTCATTCATTCCGCAGAAGGTCATGTTATGATATATTTTTTTTACATTTAAAGAACTTCTTTGTGGGCTACATCACATGTAAAGGTGTTTCTTTAATAATATATTTTCATAGATTTGGTTTCACAGACCATCTTCAAGCCGCTTTCTGACCGTCTCTCCAGGATGTGCCGTTTTGTGGGCAGTCTTATTTTTTGTGCTGAAGCCCTCCCTCAGGTTTAGCCCCCTTCGACTGCATATCCACCTTGTCACCCATGTGGTAGATTTTTATGAGAAGTGACAACAGCGGCGGGTTTGAGCATTCATGTGCATGTATGAGCCAATCTGCCCCACAACAAGAGGATATACAATAAAAAGTAACTTATTGACTACAACTGGATTAAAATGGCGGAGTTGTGCAAAGCTCTTTGGGTAAACCTCAACCATATATGGAGATATCCGTTGACGTAACTAAGGCAAAATTCGTCACTAGAGTCTCAAATTCCTAAAGGCTCGTTTCGTGCAAGTTTGGAAAAAGGCAAGATTGATTCTGATTCGTAAATAAAAGTCTGCTTACAGCGGAGCTAATGGAAGGTCCTTTATTCCGCACATAAAATCTGATAAGTAACCATTCAAAAAGCGCCAACAATGCTCCATTTACATTTCGTGACTTGAATATTAACCAAGTATAAGTGATATTGTTATTATAAGCGCTAACGCATACCAACTATTTTTTAGCGGCGCCGTGATCACTAGCTTGTGTCCCTATGTTTACATCATCGAGATGTCTGCTGCGTCCTCGCTTCCTTTGCTCATGAAAGTTTATTCTAGATCATAAAAAATGCCTCTCACTTGGATAGTAGAAGAACAATGTTGGTACACTTTGACAGTCAATTTAAGCCCGGAAATGGCGAGAACGACACGAGAAGACGCTTGGTTCCACCCTCTTTTCTTTGTGAGGTTTATGAGTCATTCTTCATCCAAATAGTAATAAATGAACATCCTATCAGTCGACATCCTAATGACAGCAGACATTGTACAGTAAGTGATGTTTTATCATGTTTGTTGGCTCTCAAAAAGTGAGTAATAAGTAGGAAAAAAGCTAATGTGATGTGTTTTTGAAAATAATGTGCCGAAATTAATGATCAAAATACATAAATATTAAATGTTATTATAAATGTACGCATTACTACATTACTTATATATTTACATCATGTATGTAAAACCCTAATGGAGGAGTTTGGGTGTTTTTTTACAGGCTTTTATAGGCAGAATAGAGTGACTCCCATAGGCTACATTGTAAGCAGTCTTTTGATCGGATTTATTTAATAATTGGAATGCATTAAATAAATAAATCCATCCGTCATCATGTCTTTCATAATGATTGTGAATGATAGGCAAAATTCCAAAAAAAGTGCAGTTCCCATTCAAGTATATGTCTTGCATTTGACTTTTTGCTAACTAACGACACTTCTGTTTGTGTATTTAAACAAAGTTTTAAAAAAATGGATACTTCCCTGTAAAGATACTTTAGCAACAAGCACCTTATATATATATATATATCTAAGAAATATTTGCATCTAAAAAAGAAAGATCTAAAACTGAACACATATAATTGGAAAGTGTAAAAGATAAGATTTGAATCTGAAAAAAAACCCCAGAAGCTCAAATATCAAAATGAATCGAAGTGATACATGAAAATAAAGGATTCATTTTAAATAATTACCAGAGTGAATTATTATTATATTGAACTTGGAAAAAAAAGTGTGAAAATGCAACAATAAAACCTAATTTTAACCATATTCAACTACAAAACTTTTGGTCTTAATTTGGCTCCTTACATCTAAATAGACCAACACAGAGCACTAGAACAACAAGTGGGTACAGCATATGTGCAATGACATCGCCAACTACTGGCCTGGCATGTAAATTACACTCCCTTCTGACAACGTTGTCGTGTGTGTGATACAAAGGAACACCTGTCCGTTTCTTAATAGAAGTTAAGTTAAATTTGTCCTCTGCATTTCACCCATCCCCTTGTTCACCCCCAGGAGGGTGAGGGGAGCAGTGAGCAGCAACGGTGGCCACGCCTGGGAATAATTTTTGATGATTTAACCCCCAATTCCAACCCTTGATGCTGAGTGCCAAGCAGGGAGGTAATGGGTCCCATTTTTATAGTCTTTGTTATGACCCGGCCGGGGTTTGAACTCACAACCTACCGATCTCAGGTTGCCCACTGTAACCACTAGGCCACTGAGTAGAACAACTCCTCCAGGCAACTTCAACCCTTGACTAACACCCTCCCCCTTCCACATCCCACCTCCCCGGATTGTAAATAACCAAATGTAAAAAATCAAATGTATTTCTAATGTATATACTTGTTCTTATGCTATCTGAACTCACTATGTTCTCTGCTCGCTGTACACATCCTACCAAGTCAGACCTACACTGTTTCAATGCCCATTTCTCTGATGATGCAATTGTTGATGACTGAAGTGCTGTTATCAACCAAACCCTCCGAATCCCACCCCCCGGATTGTAAATAATGTAAATAATTCAATGTTTATACTCTGATGATTAATCTGTGTGATGACTGTATTATAATGATAATATATATTTGTACCATGAATTGATTACGTGGACCCTGACTTAAACAAGTTGAAAAACTTATTCGGGTGTTATCATTTAGTGGTTAATTGTACAGAATATGTACTGAACTGTGCAATCTACTAATAAAGGTTTCAATCAATCAATGTCAACATACCGTCACATAGCTGTATACGACATCAGGCTGCAATCACTCCCCTGGGAGAGCTGTGTGGGTACGAGCAAGAGATGAATGTCTGTACCCGTGACGGAGGTGTCTGGAATAAAAGAGAAAGATTCATCGAGAGATCTGAAACAGAGATAGCGAGAGACCCCGGGAGCGCCGCAAATCTGATGCAAGTTCAGTCCCAATGCTTCAACTGGCCGAGCTGCATCGAAGTATTTATCTATTTATTTATCTTTTTTAAAAGTTAGCTGTCACTTGGTGCCATTTGTTGTGTCACGTGACACAGATGAAGTGTTTTATCGGACTGACACTCTGCCAAGGTGCATTTCGCTCTCTCGTGTTTTAGCTCATGCATTTTCTTTGAACACACTGCTGGTGCTGACGCCGTTAGTCGAGGCGATCAACGATGAAAATTAAAGCCGAGGCATCGTTTAACTGTTGATCTGCTAGAGCAATGATTCCCATATGAAGGTTTCAGTGACGTGCAGTCAGGGGAGGCAGGTGAGGCGGGGCCTCACGTGCCATCATGGAAAGAAAAAAAATGTAAAAAGGAAAAAAAAAAAATTAAATTGTTATATGTATCCAGTGATTATACTATAAAGTTATTTTCCATTTAACTTCACCAGTTTTAGATTATTTTTATTCAAAATCGCTGAATTTTCACATTTGCTGTTCAAATACTGAGAAGAGACTTGCGGTGAGTCACCAGCCAGTTGAGCCTCACCATGGATTGCGCAATGACTCGGCTAACTGCTGGCCTGCTGTGCAGTGAGACCGTATTGCTATATGAATTATATTATACATGTCCATAGTTTGGTTAGCTGAGGTATATAATGTACAATGTATTTTGTCAACAACTGTATTTGTGTAACATATTTCTTGTGCTGAGCAATCATAAAACGGCTGCGAAGACGCACTGGCTGAGGCTCGCAGTAATCCCGCCTCATGGTGGTAGAGGGCGCTAGTGATCCCAGGGATCATTTTTGTGACTACTCGGCTGCAGAATAAGTGACAACAAGCAGCAACAGTTAGCGATCATTTATTTTTTCCTCTCGCCTGGACTTTTAACATGGAGGATTACATATCTAAAATAAAACAGTTTTCTAAACTGGACTTTCAATCGAAGCAGGAGGTAATAATTAAAGGAAGATATCCATCGAGACAGAGAGACTTTTAAAACTGACGAAAGATAAGGAAGACTTCTATAAACAAGTGATCGATGCTTTTGTTCAGAAGGAGCGGCGCATGGACTTCATTTATAAGTAAAGGTAAGACCATAATAACGTTTTTTTTATTAAATGTGCTTTTTTGTGTGCTACAGTTTGCATGTGTAAATTTAAAGTTAAGTTAAAGTACCAATGATTGTCACACACACTATGTGTAATGAAATTTGTCCTCTGCATTTGACCCATCCCCTTGTTCACCCCCTGGGAGGTGAGGGGAGCAGTGGGCAGCAGCGGCGCCGTGCCCGGGAATCATTTTTGGTGATTTAACCCCCAATTCCAACCCTTGATGCTGAGTACCAAGCAGGGAAGAATGCTGGTATGAGCTTTTAAACATAACCCGTTAACTGCTGCCAATCAAATGGTGAATAAGATACTCTTTAGGGTTCATATGTTTGTAAATCTGACTGTGATGAAGTCAGTGCCTCACCAGCCATGAATCTCACCGCACGTCACTGGAAGGCTTTATCTAGTGGTACACCAAAGAATCACTTAATTAAATATTCAAACACAGCGTTACTGTTCAAACTTTGTGTGACGTTACAGGACAAAACAAATACATATACATGGTAAATAAAACCTTTGTATTGTTTTTACTGGCGATTTAGGCCTACTACGCTACTGTATTTTAATGTCGGTCATTATGGTGGTACTTGGAGAGCCAATATTTTTCTGGGGTGGTACATACCTGGTCGAAAAAAGTTTGAGAACCACTGTCCTAGAGGTAGATAAAGTAGGTCTGTACACTCTTTTATGTTACTAGTCCTCGCCTCCATGACAGCAAATAAACCACATTTCTTACAAGTGCAGGTATCACTGGAAGACGAGAAATAGCTGAACATACAGCACACCAAGCAAAGAGCAGCAGAAGGCAAAAAGACATGTTGACCGCTAAACTATCTTGAATGTAAAGTAGTGAAACAAGAGAAGAATGGGTGCTTCGTACACTTTCGCCGAGTTACAGTGGAGAGTAACTACTATGAAGACATTTGACATATCACTATGTGAAATTAAATCAGGGAATGGACTAAGCAAATAAGTCAAACTATGTACTAATATGATCCAGTTTAAGAGGCTGTTCAAACAAAGTATTTAAAAAGTACAAGGAAGAATAATTTTGATGAACATCTTTAACCCTATTGAAAAGTAGATATTATTATTCTAATATGTGAACCATAACTGACTTAACTATTATTAAGAGATTTGTTGTGTTCATTGATGTAAATTGTGTTACAAAATGAGGACAGGAAGTAAATATGTGCTACTAAATTGCTATGAATTGGAAAAGGGGTAGGATTGAATAAGCTTGGCTTCTTCCCATTCCTTTTCGAACATGTTGTAAAGAGAAATTTAAATGTGTAAACTAGATGATACATCACTCGTAATTGCATACATGTTCCAAATAAATTCAAACCAACCAACCAACCAACCAATACCTTACCGTGCTGTCCATGGCCTTCAAAGTTTGGGCCAAATGAAACATTCTAAGCATAGAAATCATACTTGCCAACCTTGAGACCTCCAATATCGGGAGGGGGGGGGGGGCTTGGTCGGGGGTGGGGGGCGTGGTTGGGGCGGGGGCGCGGTTAGGGGCGTGGTTAAGAGGAGAGTATATTTACAGCTAGAATTCACCAACTCAAGTATTTCATATATATATATATATATATATATATATATATATATATATATATATATATATATATATATATATATATATATATATATATATATATATATATAAATACTTGACTTTTAGTGAATTCTAGCTATATATATATATATATATATATATATATATATATATATATATATATATATATATAGCTAGAATTCACTAAAAGTCAATATATATATATATATATATATATATATATATATATATATATATATATATATATATATATATATATATATATATATATATATATATATATATATATATATATATATATATATATATATATATATATATATATATATATATATGTGACGGTCCACAACTGTATGTGGCAAAATGCAGCTCCACACTGCTGTCGCTTCAACATATCACTGGCACCAGGTGGATTATGAATTTACACATTTACACATATACACACACACACACACACACACACACACACACACAACACTCATCTACTCATTGTTGTACTTGAAAGTACAATGCTTTGTTAAGGGTTGAATTGTCCATCCTCTTTCTATTCTCTGTCACTATTTTTCTAACCATGCTGAACACCCTCTCTGATGATGCATTGCTGTGTGGCACGCACAAAAGTGCTTTCATCAAATGCACGAGAGTGTGGAATCTTCCATCTCTCCCTAGCATGGCCCAAAACCGGTCAATCCTCGCTTCCTGGGGAAGATCTTCCCTGGCAAGAAATTGGTACTCCAGTACTTGTACCCGGAGGCTGGTCAGGTCCAATCGCAGCTGCGGCAGACTTTTTTTTTTGGGCCGTGGCCTCCAGCTCCGGCTGAATACCGGGAGTTTGTCGGGAGAAAATCTCTGTCGGGAGGTTGTCGGGAGAGGCGCTGAATATCAGGATTCTCCCGCTAAAAACGGGAGGGTTGGCAAGTATGATAGAAATTACTCAATGAACAAAACATAGAAATAGTACAGTAGTATTTCCGCTAGATGTCATCAAACCAATCAGAGCAGTCTGTTCAGTATCGAGGCCACTGATTGGCTCAGCCTCAGACAGCATTCCTATTGAAGTCAACAAGTGTAATGGTGACTATGTGAGTGTTCTTTCATGTCGGGGGGGCTCTCTTAATATTAAAAACGTATTTGGAAGGTCATAAAGAGGTTTTTTTTATGATCTAGCTAAAAAAAAAAATTACATTTATTTACCACAGCCAGCCCTTACACCAATTAACAGCGATAAACGAGGGATTACTGTTTACGTTAACAGCCAAATAAAGAGCTTTTTTAACCTACAAACCCTGTTTCCATATGAGTTGGGAAATTGTGTTAGATGTAAATATAAACGGAATACATCCATCCATCCATCCATTTTCTACTGCTTATTCCCTTCGGGGTCGCGGGGGGTAAACGGAATACAATGATTTGCAAATCATTTTCAACCCATATTCAGTTGAATATGCTACAAAGACAACATATTTGATGTTCAAACTGATACACATTTTTTTTTTGGCAAATAATCATTAATTTTAGATTTTGATGCCAGCAACACGTGACAAAGAAGTTGGGAAAGGTGGCAATAAATACTGATAATAAGCTTGTGGGTCGGATCACAGCTGACTCTTCTCACCCTGGACACAAACTATTCTCCCCTCTCCCCTCAGGCAGGAGACTACGCTCCATCCAGACCCACACCTCCCGCCACCTGAACAGTTTTTTCCCCTCGGCCATCAGGCAAATTAACAATAACTCCTAACAGCAGCTCCTTGAATTCCTTGAATTCCTTCTAAGTCTATCTGATAGCTCAGTTACAGCTCTTTTTATTACCAAATATGTGTTATATGTGTTTTATGTCGCACGATTGCACCAAGAAAAATTCCTAGTTTGTAGGGATGATGTTTGATAAGGAATTATCGAGTTCGAGCCTATTATCGAATCCTCTTATCAAACCGATTCCTTATCGGTTCTCTTATCGAGTCCAGATAGGTTGTTGTATATGGAAAAAAAACACACAATATTTGGTTTAACAAAAGCTCACTTTTATTATATAATAGAAAAATAAAATCTAATAAATAAATAAATATTGACTGTTACCCACCTAAAAAAATAAAATAAAATAAATAAATATTGACTGTTGTTACCCAAAGTATATTAAGTGGGATTTTTCAGAGAAACAAATATATACAGTAACACAAAAACAACCTGTCTCTGTGATCACTATAGGTGTATAAATAATAATATAGTGTTAAATAAAATCAGTCCCTTGGGCACAAAACTGAAAATAATACAGCTCTCCAAAAAGTGCACTTCTGCTGCTATTTGACTTAACTGTTTGTTATGATGCTTTGACATGTTTGCACTTTATTTCTTTATTGAAAGAAAATTCTATGAAGAGAAAAGTTATTTGCAAATGTGGTTACAATGCTAAAAAATGAAAAGTTGAAGCTAAAAAAGAAATAAACTTTATTGAGTTAACATGATTTCTTTATAGTGGGAAAAATGTTATGAGCTAGAGAATATAACAACTACACTACCCAGCATGCAACGGGAGTTACGAGCATGCGGGGTAGCCCCGGAAAGTGTTGCATGTTGCCACGCTGTGAAAGTAAACGTCAAGAACTCAGCCAACACGGCTCGTCTGCATTATTTATAATTAGACCGACAACACATCTACAGTGTGATTTTGTTTTGTTTACAAGGAAAGAAAAACAAAAGTTAAAAAAGGGAGATATGTTGTATATATATATATATATGTATGTGCTGCGGTTGTTTTAAGAACGTTGCGACAGCTGCCGTAAAGGAGGTGCGTTGCTAGCCTGGTTGCTATGTTTCCGGTTGGTCTTAAAAGTGTTCGTCATGTGTTTTACCCTGCTAAAATCTCTCAGTAAAGTTATTTGATGGATTATAGCTTTTTTTTTTAACTTTATTACACCTTGGAGCGCTTTTTCCCGTCCATTGTTTTCCTGCTTTCGCTATCTGCGCCTAATGACTGAGCTACATGACGTCAATTCTTGTGATGTCCCACGGAGCATTTCTGGTCGGGACGGGATTCGAATAAAGAATCAACTCTTTTCCTTTACTATAGTGGTCTCGATAACGGGTACCGGTTCTCAAAAAGGGATTCGAGTCCGAGGACTCGGTTCTTTTCTTATCAAACAACCGGGGAAACCGGTTTCGAGTATCATCCCTACTAGTTTGTGAACCCGTTCTCAAACAATGGCAATAAAACTATTCTGATTCTGATAAAGTTGAGGAATGCTCATCAAACACTTATTTGGAACATCCCACAGGTGAACAGGCAAATTGGGAACAGGTGGATGCCATGATTGGGTATAAAAGTAGATTCCATGAAATGCTCAGTCATTCACAAACAAGGATGGGGCGAGGGTCACCACTTTGTCAACAAATGCGTGAGCAAATTGTTGAACAGTTTAAGAAAAACCTTTCTCAACCAGCTATTGCAAGGAATTTAGGGATTTCACCATCTACAGTCCATAATATCATCAAAGGGTTCAGAGAATCTGGAGAAATCACTGCACGTAAGCAGCTAAGCCCGTGACCTTCGATCCCTCAGGCTGTACTGCATCAACAAGCGACTTCAGTGTGTAAAGGATATCACCACATGGGCTCAGGAACACTTCAGCAACTGACTGTCAGTAACTACAGTTTGTCGCTTCATCTGTAAGTGCAAGTTAAAACTCTCCTATGCAAGGTGAAAACCATTTATCAACAACACCCAGAAACGCCGTCGGCTTCGCTGGGCCTGAGCTCATCTAAGATGGACTGATACAAAGTGGAAAAGTGTTCTGTGGTCTGACGAGTCCAATTTTAAATTGTTTTTGGAAACTGTGGATGTCGTGTCCTCTGGACCAAAGAGGAAAAGAACCATCCGGATTGTTATAGGCGCAAAGTTGAAAAGGCAGCCTCTGTGATGGTATGGGGGTGTATTAGTGCCCAAGACATGGGTAACTTACACATCTGTGAAGGCGCCGTTAATGCTGAAAGGTACATACAGGTTTTGGAGCAACATATGTTGCCATCCAAGCAATGTTACCATGGACGCCCCTGCTTATTTCAGCAAGACAATGCCAAGCCACGTGTTACATCAACGTGGCTTCATAGTAAAAGAGTGCGGGTACTAGACTGGCCTGCCTGTAGTCCAGACCTGTCTCCCATTGAAAATGTGTGGCACATTATGAAGCCTAAAATACCACAACGGAGACGCCCGGACTGTTGAACAACTTAAGCCGTACATCAAGCAAGAATGGGAAAGAATTCCACCTGAGAAGCTTCAAAAATGTGTCTCCTCAGTTTCCAAACGTTTACTGAGTGTTGTTGAAAGGAAAGGCCATGTAACACAGTGGTGAACATGCCCTTTCCCAACTACTTTGGCACGTGTTTGAGCCATGAAATACTAAGTTAATTATTATTTGCAAAAAAAAAATTTAGTTTATGAGTTTGAACATCAAATATCTTGTCTTTATAGTGCATTCAATTGAATATGGGTTGAAAAGGATTTGCAAATCATTGTATTCCGTTTGTATTTACATCTAACACAATTTCCCAACTCATATGGAAACGGGGTTTGTACTTTGAAATGCTTTCATTATATTTTATTTGCCAAATAAGATACTGTAATATATATTGTCAAGTGTCCGCAATAGAAAAAAACAATATATATATAGATATATATATATATAAAGTTTTGAATCCCGCCTTGAAAACAAGTATAAACATTACACGAGAAGCCTAACAAGACCTATGCCTTATAAGGCAAAGCGAACAAATTAACAAAATGTTCTTAGTCGTTTAGATTAGTCGACTATTTGAGAAGTGAATACAAATAATATTTGTTAGTGTCAGCACTACGCACAAAAGACAGAGACAATAGATAGATGGTTGGATATGAAAGAGTGGTTACTGCAGCTATCTATTTCTTGCTGTGTAATAGATTTGAGCCTCGTTTTCTGGCCGTCTTCGGAGCCCTGTAACTGCATAATGTATATGCTGGCCAGGTAATATTGTGTTTTATGTCTCAACGGGTACTGATAATGCTGCCGGAGCACATTTTGGTTTCACGGTGCAGTTTTTTTGTCGTCCCCCCCCCCGGCTTCCTTTCCTCAAGCTGTCACAAAATAACAACGATGGATGAAACTGAGAGGTGTGCAACGTGAAGCCACACATCGAGAACGCCGACCTGAACGAGGATGGACGCTTTAACGTGTTTTCATTAAATGCCAACTCACATATGTTGCGTTTAATAGGGCGTGCTTGTTTTATAAAGGCTTGCTTTAAATAGCGACACAGGGGGAATTATTTAGGAACATATTATTGTACGTATTGTACGGGTTCAGCTCCAGCCCAATTGTGCACTTTATGATTATGTTGACATACACTATGTATGTTTGTTTGTTTTGTTTTTCATATTTGACGGCACATTCAGGGTTGGCTTGCAATACATGTTTTAATTTGTCTTTTCTTGTCACACTTAAGAACAAATAGGCCACCCTAAGAGTGCTCTGGAGCACTCGTACATTTTGTTCTTACCTACGAACAAATCCCAGCTAAAAAAACATTGGTGAATACAAAAATCTCCTTAAAAACTTCGTAAGTGGGCCTAAGAACAAAATGTGTTCTTAAGAACGGTTGCTGAATGGGGCCCAATGTGTTTTTGAAGCTGTACCAATTACCTCAGAATTTTCAACAAACTCGAAATGTTTTGTCCAGAGGATTATTTGTGATTTGTACGTTTTCATAATGTGCTTGTTCTATTTTTGGCCTAAGAAAAGCAAAGAAAACCACCTGGAGTTGTCTTTATTTTTGTCATGTCTGTGTGATCATGTTTTGTTTTAGTCATGTTTTGTTTTGTTTAGTTATTGGACTCTTTAGTTTCTGTTTACGCTCCATTGTTTTTGTTTCCATGACTACCCATTAGTTTTCACCTGTCCTCGTCACGCACCTGCCTCACGCTTTGCACTCGCACACCTGTCACTAATCATGTCACTGCTATTTAAGCCTGTCTGTTTCTGTTGTTCGTCCTGGTGACATTATCCTTTCATACCATGCTATCCACCTATCCATTCATGCTACTGCTACCCATGATATTCATGTCCACTATAGTTCATGCTTCATGCCATGCCACAGTAAGTGTTTTTGTTTCGTTTTATTAGTTAATTGCCTTTGTGCTACTTTTTTGGTTTCATAGTTTGTTCTCCGCCATTGTGCGCGCCATTTGTTTATACCTTTTTTGAGCTTTTTGAGTTAAAATATTAAAGATGTCACTACCTTCACGTCAAGTCCAGTCCAAGTTCACTTGCATCTCGGGAAAACAACCACTCCATAGTCCACGTCCTTTAAGTTATCATGCCATTATTTTACCATTACGGCCCACTTGGGAATAGATTTTCCTGCAGGCGGCCCCTGAGTAAAAAATGAGTTTGACACCCCTGGTGTACAAGCTCAAATACTTGTATTTCCTATTTCGAATGCATTAAAAAAATACAACCGTCGTTATGTCTCTCATAAAGATTGCGAACGATAGGCAACATTCCAAAAAAAAAAGGTGCAGTTCCCTTTTAAGTGGCTTTCACTTAAACATTTTTGAGGATGAATTGTTGTGTTACAAACTTTTGCGTGGCGTTGCTTCTATTTGTGATTATTCCAAGCTGATTTGTTATGCAGCAGCTGAACCGAGTTTGACAGCGTGTCATAATTACGACCATCAGCTGAACAAAAAAACCAAAACAGACGCAGTATCTTTAGTCCAGAAGGACTGACCCAATTAAAAACAAAGTACCGGTACTTGGTATACATCCTTAATGAACAGTGTAGTCGGTGATGTGATTACCTCGCAGAGTTGGGGCTGCAAGCCTTTCAAACCAGTCGGTAGGTCTGCTAGCATTAGCATCCTTAGCTCCCTCATCGCCGGCTTGAGTGTCTCGATGTCATCACAACAGGTAAGTGCTTGGATTAGCTACTTTATTGCTGCTCTCGAAACGCTACAAATGGCTTTATTCTTATTCAATGAATCATTCTTTAAAAAAAACATCCAAACATTAAACACATTTTAGATTTAATATCTGGGGGTGCATTGTTTGTTAACGGTTTCGGCGCTGTCGCTTGTATTAGGTCATCACAGAAATCTCGCAAAATGAGAGCGTCCATATTTCGTAGTAGATCTTCAACCAACCAATTCATGACTTTCCAACCGGACATTGACAGATCCACACTATGCTATACATATCCAGCGGATCCCCAAAATATGTATTCATATCTCTAAAGTTAAAATCAATTATCAGTTTGTACCAGTGGCGTGCGGTGAGGTTAATTTCTGGTGAGGCACTGCATCATCACAGTCAGATTTACAAACATATAAACCCTAAATAGTATCTTATTCACCATGTGATTGGCAGCAGTTAACGGGTTATGTTTAAAAGCTCATACCAGCATTCTTTACACAACTGTAGCACACAAAAAAGCACATTTAATAAAAAAAATATTATTATGGTCTTACCTTTCTTGCTGGACATCCACACAGCCAGCCTTTGCGTGTGTACCACGCCGTTTGAAAAGAATGGGTCTTCTGTCCCGAAGTCAAAAGCAAACCTTTTAGCTCCGGCGTTGGTCTACCTTAAATTATTACCTCCTGCTTCGATTGAAAGTCCAGTTTAGAAAACTGTTTTATTTTACATATGTAATCCTCCATGTTTTTAATACAAGGCCAGGCGAGAGGAAATAAACAATCGCTGCACTAATTGACTTGCAAACTTTTTTTTTTCTTTTTTTCTTCTGCGGCCGAGGAATGATCTCTGGGATCACTACCGCCCTCTACCACCAGGAGGCCGGATTACTGCGAGCCTCAACCAGTACGTCTTTTGCAGCAGATTTATGAATGCTCAACACAAGAAATACGTTACACACATACAGTTTTTGACAAAATACACTGTACATTATATACCTCAGCTAGCTAAACTATGCCATAGTTTAGTTAGCTGATATAATTCATATAGCAATACAGTCTCACTGCACAGCAGCTCAGCAGTTAGCCGAGTCATTGTGCACAATCCATGTTGAGGCACAAATCAGTGACGTGCCTCAACTGGCTGCTGATCACCGCACCGTCTCTTCTCAGTATTTGAACGGCAAATGTGAAAATAAAAATAAAAATTATCTAAAACTGGTGAAGTATAATCACTGGATACATATAACAATTTAATTTTTTTTTTTTTCTTTTTACATTTTTTTTCTTTCTATGATGGCAGGTGAGGCCCCGCCTCCCCTGCCTCTAGTGACTGCACGCCACTGGTTTGTACCGATTTATTTTTAAACCCCTCATATGGGTGGATCTCGCATTAGATGAAGAGTGGGAAGGTAATCATTTTGACACTGTGGTCAAAGTTGGAATTGCCATAAAACACATTTTAAGATATTCAACACTCTACTGTTATCTGGCGGCTAAAGTGAATAGTGTACAACAACCGTCAAGCAGCTAAGTAAGAGGAACATTAAATATGATAAATGGAACATTTTTATCTTAAAACGTTTGGTGTCTTCTTATATTCAGGCTTGTTCGGGTCAATATGGTCATGACATCAGCTGTGGGCCACAAGGATGAGGGGAAAATATACATACAGTCGTGGTCAAAAGTTTACATACACTTGTAAAGAACATAATGTCATGGCTGTCTTGAGTTTCCAATAATTTCTACAACTCTTATTTTTTTGTGATAGAGTGATTGGAGCACATACTTGTTGGTCACAAAAAGCATTTATGAAGTTTGGTTCTTTTATGAATTTATTATGGGTCTACTGAAAATGTGACCAATTCTGCTGAAGAATTTGGAAGTAATCCTCATTTTCATTGTCCCATTTACTCTCTGTAAAGCACCAGTTCCATTGGCAGCAAAACAGGCCCAGTGCATAATACTACCACCACCATGATTGACGGTAGGGATGGTGTTCCTGGGATTAAAGGCCTCACCTTCTCTCCTCCAAACATATTGCTGGCTAATGTGGCCAAACAGCTCAATTTGACCACAGAACTTTCCTCCAGAAGGTCTTATCTTTGTCCATGTGATGTCAGATGAAACAAACATTGAGCTGTCAAGCATGGTGGTGGTAGTATTATGCTCTGGGCCTGTTTTGCTGCCAATGGAACTGGTGTTTTAAATCAGTGGTCCCCAACCTTTTTGTAGCTGCGGACCAGTCAACGCTTAAAAATTAGTCCCACGGACCGGGAGGAGAAAGGGGGTATTTTTTTTTTTTTTTTTCATAAAAAAATACAATCATGTGTGCTTACGGACTGTATCCCTGCAGACTGTATTGATCTATATTGATATATAATGTATATATTGTGTTTTTTATGTTGATTTAATAAAATAAAAAATAAAAATAATAATAATAATATATATATATATTTTAAATTTCTTGTGCGGCCCGGTACCAGTCAGCGGCCCGGTGGTTGGGGACCACTGCTTTAAATGGGACAATGAAAAAGGAGAATTACCTCCAAATTCTTCAGGACAACCTAAAGTAATCAGCCCGGAGGTTGGATCTTGGGCACAGTTGGGTGTTCCAACAGGACAATGACCCTAAACACACTTCAAAAGTGGTAGAGGAATGGCTAAATCAGGCTACCGTTAAGGTTCTAGAATGGTCTTTCCAAAGTCCTGACTTAAACGTGTGGACAATGCTGAAGAAACAAGTCCATGTCAGAAAACCTAAAAATTTAGCTGAACTGCACTAATGTTGTCAAGAGGAGTGGTCAAAAATTAAACCAGAAGCTTGCCAGAAGCTTGTGGATGGCTACCAAAAGCGCCTTATTGCAGTGAAACTTGCCAAGGAACATGTAACCAAATATTAACATTGCTGTATGTATACTTTTGACCCAGCAGATTTGGTCACATTTTCAGTAGACCCATAATAAATTCATAAAAGAACCAAACTTCATGGATGTTTTTTTTGTGACCTACAAGTATGTGCTCCAATCACTCTATCACAAAAAAATAAGAGTTGTAGAAATTATTGGAAACTCAAGACAGCCATGACATTATGTTCTTTACAAGTGTATGTAAACTTTTGACCACAACTGTATATTTATTTGTGGCCAGTGCTAAAGGAGGCTTCAGCACAGGGTGCCAGTAAAACTGGAACTGCCACTGTCGGGGTGAGACTAAGTCCATGATTATGTATGTTTAATGGTCCATTTGTCTGAAGCTCATAAAGTGCTTTCATATAAGTAAAACGAATGCAAAAGCTAATCACAAAACCCAGTATTATTTGTCACTATTACTGCATATGTTAATAATTAATCCTAGTTTTCCTTGCTTAACTGTACAACTTAAAAGCAGTCCAGTATTGTGCTTCATTGTGTGGTTTGTATTTAACTGTGTCACCCGTTAAATGTCTATTAAAATGTTAACTACAAGTACGGTAATAGTCTCTGACACGTTGTAATGTGAATGAAAATAACCCTGTTTACGCTAGTAAGGAAATGGCGGTGGGCGAGGTTGAGGACGGAGACACCTTTAGTCCAAACAGTGTCACTGTAACAGCATGTGACCTTTGGAGGACACACAACATTAACACTTGTTGGCATGCCTACAGATTTTATGTCTGGAAATAAGCGATGAAGATACGCCGCTTAAAGGCATGCATTAACTATGTACGTAATTGCTGTTTAAGTGAGCGGCATTTGCTGATCTTGTCTTTAAATGCAAATGTGGAAGAAGGGCATCCAGACCTGCCAATATGGAGGCAAACCTGTCAAAAGCGGGAAATGGCCCTAATGCGTGCTGAACTGAACATGGATTGATGACTTATGTTCTTGCGGGAATTGAATAAAACATTGTATGGGCGACTTGTCCAGGGTGTACCCCGCCCGAATGCAGCTGGGATAGGCTCAAGCACTCCCGCGACCCCGAAAGGGACAAGCGGTAGAAAATGGATGAATGGATGGATGTACACTTAAATTAGCATGAACGTCACCTTGCCAACGGCTAAATTTTTTTTTGCCATTTCAAAGATTAGTATGAAAAAGTTATTGTCACAAAATATATTTTATTTTGTGTTCATATCTTTTTAAATACACCAATGGTGCAACTGGACACATCCTCAGTGATGTAACCTAGGATCACAGGGGGTTTCGGGTCTTTCAACAATCAGACCCCCTCTCCTAGGCGACCCAGCTAGGGTTGATCAGGCCCCAGCCTGTGTCCAGGTAGCGCTACTGCCCTACATGCCACGCCTCTCCCCTCCTGATCCACAGCCACCTTGATGCCACTTCTGCTGCATCTGTGGCTAACTTCATGGCCCTTCGCTGGCTGGCCCCTGTGATGCCAAGCATTCTGTAGGCCCTGCAGAGGGATTTGCCAACAAACCCTCGACATCCCACTTCAACGGACCGGCACATCGCTCGCCACCCATTGCTCCGACACTCCTCCACAAGCTGAGAGTACTTTGCGCTCTTCCTCTCATTGGCCTCCTCCATACGGTCCTCCCAAGGCACTGTGAGCTCCAGGAGGATTACCTGCTTGGAGGCAGCTGAGGTAAGCACAATATCTGGCCTTAGTGTTGTTTTGGCAACCACGTCAGGGAACTTCAACTGCTTGCCCAGATCAACTGACAGCTCCCAGTCGCGTGCTGTTGCCAACAGACCAGAAGAGGTGTTCCGGGCAGCCGGTGTTGACTTCTCCCCAGCTCTGATGAAAGCGGTGCTCTTCACTGGGCGGAGGCTCTTGCTGTGACTGACTCCCCTGCAGATGGTATCGGCTATGGCCTTCAGGACCTGGTCATGTCGCCAGCGGTACCGCCTTTCACCCAGGGCTTTCGGACAACAGCTTAGGATGTGCTCCAAGGTTCCTCGCCTCTGGCAGAGGGGGCACGCTGGTGTCTCCACCTTCCCCCAGGTGAAGAGGTTGGATGGACTTGGCAGCACGTCGTAGACCGCCTGGATCAAGAACTTTATCCAATGGGGTTCGGCTTTCCAGAGCTCGGTCCATGTGACCTTGCGCTCTGCTGCTTGTTCCCATCTGGTCCAGGCGCCCTGTTGCCGCATTCCCGCCGTCTGGCAGGCTCGCCTTTCCTCAACTCCTGCTCGCACCTCCTCGAGGATCAGTGACCTCTTCTCTTTCCCCTGTGCCTTATCATAGCGAGGTGTTCTTCTGCTACCTAAGCCAGATCTCCCCTGCGCCACTGTTCCCACCAACACCCTGTGCCGTAGCCTTGCCTCTGCGACATCCACAGCCTCGGCAGCTCTCCACTTCCGCCCCGTCCTGACTTCAATCCCAGCCTGGGCAACCTTTGGGTCACTGGACTCCCGATATTGTAGGAGTTCCCTGGACCGTGTCACCATGAACTCCTCGCTCAAGCTGCTGATGGGGAGCTTCAGCTTGTTATTGTGCCCGTATAGAGCAATGCTGCTCAGGCTTCGCGGCAGTCCCAGCCACCTGCGCAGGAACCTACTGACCCTCATCTCAAAGCCTTCCACCGTTGAAATGGGGACTTCGTACACCATGAGGGGCCAGAGGATCCGGGGGAGAATCCCGTGCTGGTAAATCCAGGCCTTAAACTTGCCAGGAAGGCCAGACTTGTCCACCACGGTCAGCCAGGTCTCCAGGTCTTGGTTGGTCGATTTTGTGGAGGCTACGTCTCTCAGGCTGCAATTAAACACCTTTCCTAAGCTCTTCACAGGTTCCTCTGTGAGTGATGGTATTTTGGTGGTGCCAAGTGAGAAGCAGAACTTGCCAGTAACCTTCCCTCTCTTTAGCACAAGGGACCTCGACTTGGCCGGCTTGAAGCTCATGCGAGCCCAGGAAATCCCCTCCTGAAGGCCATTCAAGATCCACCTGCAGCCTGGGACAGATGTAGTGGTCACTGTCAGGTCGTCCATGAAGGCTCGGATGGGTGGCTGTCGGACTCCAGACCTGGAGAGGGGCCCTCTGCACTGAACTTCTGCAGACTTCACCAGCATGTTCATGGCGAGTGCAAAGAGGATGACTGAGACTGTAGAGCCAGTGATGATCCCCTTTTCAAGCTTGTGCCAGTCGGAGGTTGTTTTTCCGGAGGAGACTCTCACATGGAAGTTGGCATAGTAGTCCAGAATGAGGTCTCTGAACTTCTTTGGGATGTGATGCCGGTTCATTGCCTCTTCGACCAGCTTGTGGGGTATGGATCCATAGGCATTTGCGAGGTCCAGCCACAGAACAGCCAAATCCCCCTTGTTCTCCCTGGCTTCCCTGATGAGCTGAGTTACCACGCCTGTATGCTCCAGACATCCAGATACCTCTGGGATCCCTCCTTTCTGGACTGATGTATCAATGTACGAGTTCTTCAGGAGGTAGTCTGTCAGTCGCCTGGCAATGAGGCTGAAGAAGATCTTCCCTTCAACACTCAGCAACGAGATGGTTCAGAACTGGTTGATGTTTTGAGACTTTTCCTCCTTTGGGATCCACACACCCTCTGCCTGTCTCCACTGGTCTGCTACCTTGCCCCTCCTCCAGATCACCTTCAGGATTTTCCAGAGTCTGCAGAGTAGTCTTGGACAGTTCTTATAGACCTTGTAAGGTACTCCACTGGGCCCCGGAGCAGAGCTCGTCCTTGCCCTTCGGACCACCTCCTGGATCTCCTTCCAGCCCGGCTCTTTCCCATCAAAGTCTAGCGTTGGTGTTGGTGGATTGATCAAGGACCTGCAGGAGCCTAGGTCTTGCTCTCTACATCCATCGCTGTAGGTTTGCTTGAGGTGGTGGTCGACCTCAGCTTTGGAGCAGGCCAGTTTACCGCTTCGCTTCTGTCCTAGCAGCTGTTTTGTTACTCCAAATGGATTTGCCAGACAGGCAGCTCTCCTCCTGGACCTTTCCTTCCTCCTCCTCCTATGCCACTCTGCTCTCCTCAAGGTCATCAGCTTCTTGCGGATTATACAACGGCCCCCTATCCTCTTCACTTGCAACCTTGAACTGCTGCCTTAAACTCTTCAGTTCCTGCCTGAGCTGCTGGATTTTACTCGCTCTATTGTTCATGATGTAGGGGCTTTGCTGCCCGCTTCTCCTCAAGTCCAAACCTCTCTGCAGCGAGGCTGATGATGATTGTGGTCATCGTCTTGAGGCGTCGATCAGCTTCCCCTTTGGCTGTTGTTTCCAAGATGGTATCAGCATCTTCATCAAACTGGAGCCACTCTTTCTCCTTGCTAGCTTGGGGCCACTTTACCCGACGATGTTCTGATGTCCTGTGTGCATCTGGTGGTTGCATCACCTGGAGGCTCCGGGCACTGTGGGGTGACTCCGGGCCTGGCTCCTCCTGCGTCTCACCAGGCGTAGTTCCTGTGCGCTGTGATTCTACCACCTTCTGCATACACTTCATGCTGGCCTGGTGAATCCGCAGGCCATGTCGGTTCTTACATACTTTCCCACATATGCATTCCATAGTCGTCGTCGTGTTTCCATTGCCATGTGTCGTTATCCTTTGATCCATCCAGTGGGATTCTCTTCCGCCCCCCCTCTCGGGAATCCCTGGGGGTATATTTCCTGTAGGTCGATTCGTAGCTTGTTGTGGGTTCCTTCCTCGCAGAAGGTGCAGCTCGGGATGCTAACCCTCACTGCCCCGGTGCCGTCTTTCCGGGCTGTCCACTGTCTCTCCAGCTGTCACCAATCTGTACTTGGTGGTCAACCAGACTGTTCCTGGTAGTCACTGGTTGTCCCAGAAAAGCAACTTTTTAATAATACAGAATAGAATAGAATAGAATAGAATGGACTTTATTGTCATTATATTTGCATATAACGAGATTAAGGACTCCAATTTAAGGTGCTGTAGTGGGAACAAATATGGGGTAAAAATAAATTACACAAGAGGTGTAATAAAGAAAAAAAAACTAAGAGATGAAATAAACAGACTACTATCCAATAAAAATAATAAGCAATCCTGTACAATATACAAAACACTATACAAAATACAAAATACTGTACAATGTACAGAACAAGACAAGAGTACTGGAGTAATAAATAACAATCAGTTTCGGATGTATTGCACTCGAAGGGTAATATTGCACAGTAGGGTATTAGGGTAGGATATTGTATAGGGGTGAATTATTATTATAAGTTAGAGTTCAAGATGGTGACAGCAATATATTTACAAATAATCAGAACCAGTTAATAATGATATGTATATTCTTATGTTGTCACCGTGCTTTATTATCTACTGTATCATTGGATTCTTTAATGCTGAGCATTTAAATAAATCCCAATAAATCAGAAGTTCCCAATCAATAGTTAAGCGTTCATATAAAAACTAGGATTTTGCTTCATAAAAACTCAGTAAAAATCAAATTTCCAATATCTTCACATACAGAGTTATTACCTTTCCAGTGTTGACAGACATCCGATAATCGTATTTGTACGCTAATTTTACACTCGGCACGAGTCAAGATCAATAACTCCCAGAATCCCATGAGGTGTGATAATTGGACCCCTTCAATGCATGGTTATTAGCCAGCCGATACATCGTGGTGGCTGCAGGTGGGAGAACTGTTCTACTCTGTTCTTCTACAGTGTTGTAAGGCTACATAAAGTAAAACTGCATTATAAGCTATACTGCACACCGTTTGTGGTACAGTTGTACTGTAGCACATGGTCCTAAACAATGTCAATAATTGTTCTATAAATACTAAATAAAATGTAAATTTTAAAGTGGAACTGAAATTTCTTGTCAAATTATTTTTGACAAGAACATGTGTTTAGTCCTTTTCTGAGCATTCTAAAGAGTAAAAAACTGTTAACAATGTTAACAATTGTCAACTAAAACGGCTAACAATGCATATTATGGAGTTATGATCTAATCCGCCTACAAGCCCTTTGGAAAAAACATTCAAAAGTGTTCACCACCATTTTATAAACATGCTGTAAGTACAGTATGTACGTATGTAATGTTGTAACAGACACATTCATGATGAGATGTAATCGATAAGAGTATTTTGGTCACTATAAGTATTACCTTAACTTATTTTGTGAGCGCATGGTAATAAATGCTACGTCCGTCAACAGCAAAGAGAGCAATTTCTTTGTTTTCCACCACGGATGGCAGACTTTGTGAGAGCCCTCTCCCTGGGATGCCGACTGATGGGATGGCTGTATCTTTCAGCACTCTCCTTGAGCTGCTGAATTTAGAATAATGCTCAGCGATGTTGTCGGGTTTTATGCTGCGTTCCATTTGATGAGGGCCAAGTTTAGAGCCGTAAAGTTGGTAGTGTGTGGATTTTCAAAGTTGACCAACGTCTCGCCTTGGTGCCATAACTTTGTCATACATGTGACATGTATGATTTATAATCTAACATTAACTTTTACTAAATTCCCTGCTCAGTGGCCTTGTGGTTAGAGTGTCCGCCCTGAGATTGGTAGGTCGTGAGTTCAAACCCCGGCCGAGTCATACCAAAGACTATAAAAATGGGACCCATTACCTCCCTGCCGGGCACTCAGCATCAAGGGTTGGAATTGGGGGTTAAATCACCAAAATTATTCCCGAGCACGGTCACCGCTGCTGCTCACTGAGCAGCAGGGAGTGTGCGTGTGACTATCAGTGGTACTTTAACTTTAACTTTTAAAGGAAATACAGCAGCAGCAGAAGTTGCGCAACCTCCTTCTTGATTTCATGGCGGGTCACAACCACCAGTATTAAAGTTAAAGTACCAATGATTGTCACACACACACACTAGGTGAGGTGAAATTTGTCCTCTGCATTTGACCCATCCCCTTGTTCACTCCCTGGGAGGTGAGGGGAGCAGTGGGCAGCAGCGGTGCCGCGCCCGGGAATCATTGATGCTGAGTGCCAAGCAGGGAGGTAATGGGTCCCATTTTTATAGTCTATGGTTTGAACTCACAACCTACCGATCTCAGGACTTTCACAATATTATGTCAGACCCACTCGACATCCATTGCTTTTGGTCTCCCCTAGAGGGGGGGCGGGGGGGTACCCACATGCGGTCCTCTCCAAGGTTTCTCATACACATTCACATCGACGTCCCACTGGGGTGAGTTTTTCCTTGCCCTTATGTGAGCTCTGTACCGAGGATGTCGTTGTGGCTTGTGCAGCCCTTTGAGACACTTGTGATTTAGAGCTATATAAATAAACATTGATTGATGATTGATTGACACTATTAGCAGCTCAAGTTAGCTTGAGTTCTTTGCAGCAGTGTGAGCAAAGCGGTGTGTCACGGCGCCAGAGAAGTAGTTCCTCTGGGTTAGCTCTTACCCTAACATTTTGCTATAACTTGGTTAACATGCAGGTCACGGCATGTAAATAGATCATTGTTGGTGTTTTTTCAATGGTTTTTGGAGATGAATCCTTATCACCTGCATTGTTAGCTCCTTTCACTGTTTAGAACCCACATAAAAGGGAAAGACGTGTGCTCTTGTCTCACATAAGGATTGTGGATGATAGACAAAATTCCGATTAAGAGCAGTTTTCCTTTAAGCTTCAGGTCGAGTTATACCAAAGACTATAAAAATGGGACCCATTACCTACCTGCTTGGCACTAAGCATCAATGTTTGGAATTGGGGGTTAAATCACCAAAAATATTCCTGGGTGTGGCCACCGCTGCTGCTCACTGCTCCCCTCACCTCCCAGGGGGTGATCAAGGGTGATGGGTCAAATGCAGAGGATATTTTTACCACACCTAGTGCGTGTGTGACAATCATTGGTACTTTAAGGTACGATCAATTGTGAAGTGAAGTGAAGTGAATTATATTTATATAGCGCTTTTCTCTAGTGACCCAAAGCGCTTTTACATAGTGAAACCCAATATCTAAGTTACATTTAAACCAGTGTGGGTGGCACTGGGAGCAGGTGAGTAAAGTGTCTTGCCCAAAGGGCACAACGGCAGTGACTAGGATGGCGGAAGTGAGGATGGAACCTGGAACGCTCAAGTTGCTGGCACGGCCACTCTACCAACCGAGCTATACCGCCGACTGTCATATCCAATCTGGTAATGGTTAACGATTCAGTCACTTTGCAGGTAACAGCTGATCTAAATATAGCATAACCAGTTGTTGATTTGTTGTACTTTTGTCAGACAATGGCTGCATGAAGAACGCTTCTGACCACACCTCACTGCAAGAACAGCACACCCAGAAGTGCATTGATGCTGGCAAGTATGTAAACAGAACCCAATCAGCAAGAAAAAAAGGCAAACAAATCAGTCAGACGCCCTAGTGCCAGGTGTTAGCCATGGCCCCGTAGCTGCATCTGCTCCCACACGTGCTTCAGCTACAGCCAATCAGATTGCACTTGAGCAGTCTCGCTGTCATTTGTACACCGCATCGAATATTCTAGCTTCCTGAACAGCAGGACGATGGATGTTCAGCAATTCAAATACGAGATGGGGAAGGTTCAAGTTACCCTTCTTCCTCATTCTACTTCCTGGGCTGTCATATGCACTGAAATAACACAGCGTACCTTTAGTTAAGCGGACGATTATTGCTCCTTAATAATTCATGCGCAGGCCAACAACAACCATTTCAATCTCACTGCATATTTTCTGATATCTGGTAGTGGCCGAGGCGAGCATTTTTCAAGCACAAACTCGGTGACTTAAATTGTGGTCATGGCGTACGCTCGTCTGACAGTGCCAACTTTGGCTGAATCCTGAGTAGGAATGGGCGAACAGAAAATTACAGACCGCGCTCCATTTCACCTACCGGAACACCTGTGGTGAAAATAACAGGCAATTTCACTGTCTATTTCACGGATATATGGTGATATGAAGCGAGCATTGTACTAATAATCAGAGGCCGACGTACGTACATGTGCATACCTGACTTTCAATCCACATGTGGATTCGCTTGCTTAACAAGCTCACAGCCACTCTGCAAAACAAGTGGCATAATGACCCAAATTGCGACATAACCTACAGCACGCTGCGGGTGTCTGACTGCAGGGCTCCTGGCTATGTGTTTTACATTGTGTGGATGGAAACACAGTGTATTTCTCCAGCAACGCCCCTTAGAAGTAAAGTGCAAATCCTCCATTGGCCCAAAGGTGTAGCGAGACAAAGATCTCAACAGTGACCTTTTTTTTGTGTGTGTCTTCACCATCCAGGGACATAATCCCTGTTTGGCTGTGCAGCTGGCATGCAATTGAGTCACGCGTCAGCCCTGATTAGAAGCAACAGTGGTCCGCGGGCCCCGTTCCTCTGCCAGAGTCAGGAGAGGGAAAAGGCCAGGGCCACCACGTTCAGTCTGTGGATGTGACCTTGATGGGCTATGATAGAGAGGAAGCAACACAATTCGCAATGCCACACAATATCTCTAACCTTCCACTGCGACACTGTGCATGCTCAAGCCACTGACTAATACCGCGCACACACAAACACACACACACACTACGTCAACTCTGGTCTGCGATTAATTCCAGCAGTCTCCTCCTCCACGCCATCCAATCATCCATCTCTCTTTGCATATTGGCTGCTGCCTTTGTGCGAGGCATCTTAATTTCAAATATGATTTGCTTTTCATGCTCAGCAGCTGCTATGCTAATTTAAAAGAGATGGCGGCTTAAAGGGAGTCCACATAACCAGCTGAACGAGGAGCAAGGATGTACCATGCACCTAAATTCTATTACACAAAGTAAATGACAAGTAACACTATTCATTACCTTATTGTATTATCACACTATATAATAATTGGAATGTATTGTTTTTGTTAGCAAGTAGGATTACGCAAAGACGACTACAGCAATTCTTTGAGTATGCAGGTGACAACGTATTCAAATTTGCTGTGCGGATTCAGGATCTCCCCTCTTGTTACTGTTCCATTTTTTATCATTTTTCCTAATTCCCTGGTGAATAATGCATTGCTTGATGAAAAATGCAGACATACACGGGAGCTGAGTATCCAAGAAGACGTAAAATTTAGGAGTTACAGGCTTACATGTGGCATAATATTATAAAAACACAATAATTTGACACATGACAGCGACTATGCAGCCTAATTTCGTGACGACCTCCTTAGAGTTTAATAATAAATCAGAAACATCAAGCAGCTGAATTGGGCCAAAAATGGATAAGTGTGGAGATAGTGTTTTGCATTTTTCCCATCATGCTTTGTAATGGATTTAGTGGGTGTCATTCTGAATTGTTTTATGGGGAGTGGATGTTTTTTACAATATCCACAAATTGTGTTATACTGTGTCACCGATATGCTCCCACTATATAAGCCCTCTAGATCAGTGGTCCCTAACCACCGGGCCGCGGACCGATTGGTACCGGGCCGCACAAGAAATTAAAAAAAATATTTTATTTTTATTTTTTAAATTAAATCAACATAAAAAACACAATATATACATTATATATCAATATAAATCAATACAGTCTGCAGGGATACAGTTCGTAAGCACACATGATTGTATTTCTTTATGAAAAAAAAAAAAAAAAAAATAATAATTTCACCCCGACCCCCCCCCCGGTCCGTTGGACAAATTTTCAAGCGTTGACCGGTCCGCAGCTACAAAAAGGTTGGGGACCACTGCTCTAGATCACTAAGATCTTCTGAGACCAATCTGTTAGCGGTTTCCAGAGTAAACTCAATTTAAGGGAGAGCATCATTCAGTCACTATGCAACAAATAGCTGGAATAAACTTCCTGAAGATGTCAGACTTTCCCCAACTCTGACTACTTTTAAAACTAGACTGAAAACTTTTATGTTCACCTTAGCTTTCAGCTAAATCTTTTAATCTTTTAAATTTTAACGTCCGCACTGTTTTTATTTTTATTGTCTGCATTTTAATTTTGCTTTTATTTTCTTACATTTCCCTTTGTTGTAGCACATGTTGTGCTGTGAAGCACTTTGGGTCTGCCTTGTGTATGAAAAGTGCTATACAAATAAAGTTGCCTTGCCTTGCCTTATGTGTGACTATCTCTGTTAGCATTTTTTGTTGGTTCGATATTTTATTTTATTCGCACCATGACTAGGGAAGATTGTTTGCAATGGGTCAGGTAAATGAGTAAATGTTGCACTTAGATTCATTCAAATTGTGCTAATTGGTAATGGGCCTGAATCACTTATATTTAGGGATGATGTTTGATAAGAAATTAACCAGTTCGAGCCCATTATCGAATCCTCTTATCGAACCTGATTCCTTATCGATTCTCTTATCGAATCCAGATAGGTTGTTGTATATGGAAAAAAAAACACACTATTTGGTTTAACAAAAGCTCACTTTTATTTTATAAGAAACAAATTTAAAAAAATATATATATATATATTGACTGTTACCTCCCTAAAAAAATTTAATAAATAAATATTGACTGTTGTTACCCAAAGTATATTAAGTGGGATTTTTCAGAAAAACAAATCTATACAGTAACACAAAAACAACCTGTCTGTATAGGTGTATAAATAATAATATAGTGTTAAATAAAATCAGTCCCTTGGGCACAAAACTGAAAATAATACAGCTCTCCAAAGAGTGCACTTCTGCTGCTATTGGAACATACTAACTACACACACTATGACACTAAGAACACCATAGTCATCAATCAACAATTCTTCTTCCAAAAAATTAGCATGTCTGCTTTTTCAGGATCTTAGCTCTTAGCTCTTAGCTCTTCGCTAATCGTGTCGCCAACGGGGGAAAAAACACGTTCACTTGGCGTGGAACTAGCTTGGACACACAGATAGGTTTGACGACACCCTCCTCTAGTCTGTATCTAAACCTTCTTGGGTCCATCAGTGTGGCCTCCTCCAGGAATGACTGCACGTCCTTGTCCTGGAGGGAAAATGAGGGACAGACACAGCATAGAATTAGGGGGGAAATTAGCTGAATGTGAAGACTAGGGTGTCTGTTAAGTTAAAGTTAAAGTACCAATGATTGTCACACACACACTAGGTGTGGCAAAATGTGTCCTTTGTATTTGACACATTCCCTTGTTCATTTATTAAGTCTTTAGCATTAGTATGTGGAATTAACTGATGGACTTGATTAAGTAATGAGGTTAAACATTGTACTGATATGATCCACTTTAAGAGGTTGTTCAAATTAATAGTGCTTACAAAGTACAAAGAAGAATTATGAGAAATACTGTCAACCTTATTGAAAATAAGATATTCTTGATCTCAGTATATTAATAATGACTGAATTAATTAATTACATATTACACAACTTTTGTATATACTAATTCACAGATGTTATTTTATTATAAAAAGGTCAGTAAATTATGTATATAGTTGTAAACGCTCTGAAGTGGGAAAGGGGTAGGATTAAATAAGCTTTACTTCAGACATGATGTAAAGTGAAATGATATGAAACTGTGATGTGTTATGCTGTAAGTGTAAGTGTGTCCATGCACGAAATAAACTAAAGAAAGAAAGAAAGCACTAGTTTATTAGACAGACCTGCAAACTCTGGAGTGGTGTAGGCTACAAGATACCGTTAACGTTATCAGACACATACAAAAAGGCTAACGTTAACGTTACTGTTAGCCACTGACTATGCTTAGGTAATGTTAGCCTGGTTGACATAAGAGGTAACCTTATTTTAGCCTAAAGGCTACAAGTGAACAAATATGGAAATTAACCGGCAACATTTAACGTTAGTTACTCACCGCCACTATCACTGAAGCTGGGGCTGCAGGTTTGAAGCACAGGAAGAGGGGCGCGCTTTGTCATCTCTGTCGTTGCTTCTCCACGTGTCGAAGACACGACATGGTTCTCGAACGTTCAGGTTATGTACGGCCTGAACATTTTTCAACATGCTCGTTGTACATCCCCCCTTACATGAGAGCGAAGCCTGGCAATAATTGCATATTGCCGTTTCCTCGTCGTAATTTTTTGTAAAATGAAGCCATGCCTTGAGGCATTTTTTCCGGTCCATTGTTGTTGCTGCTTGTGTGACATCACAGGAAATGACGTCAGTCATTAGACTGAGCTACGTCATTTCCTGTGATGTCCCACAGGTCATTTCCTGTGGGACGGGATTCGTTCCCAGGGATTCGAATAAAGAACCAACTCTTTTTCTTTACTATAGTGGCCTCGATAACAGGAACCGGTTTTCAAAAAGGGATTTGAGTCCATGGAATCGGTTCTTTTCTTATCGAACAACCGGGAGAACTTGTTTCGAACATCATCCCTACATATATCGTCCACAAGACAGATACAAAGCAGCAGCAAATACATTTACTTTAAAAATGAATTCAAATCTCTCTGCAGCAAGATTCCTTATTAATCCCACAGTGTCTTGCATCCTCAAAATTCTTTAGACAATACCCCATAATGACAATGTGACAAGTTATTATTATTATTTTTTTGAATAAAAATGTTTGCAAATTTATAAAAAAAACAAAAAACATCATATGTACATAAATATTCACAGTCTTTGCTCAGTACTTGTACCAAACAGTTCAAAATTTGTCTCATCGGACCAGAGAACTTTGTTTCTCCTGGTCTGAGAGTCTTTCAGGTGCATGTTGGCAACATTTTTACTAAGAAACGACTTTCGTCTGGCCACTCTACCATACAGGTCTGATTGATGAATTGCCCTTCTGGAAGGTTCTGCTCTCTCCACAGAGGAATGCTGTAGCTCTGACAGAGTGACCACCGGGTTCTTGGTCACCTACCTGACTAGAAGAGGATGAATGCAGCAATGTACAGAGACAACTTGGATGAAAACCAACACTTCTCATCCAACCTGATGGAGCTTGAGAGGTGATGCAAAGAGGAATGGGCGAAACCGCCCAAAGTTAGGTGTGCCAAGCTTGTGGCATCGTATTCAAAAAGACTTGAGGCTGTAATTGCTGCCAAAGGTGCTTTAACAAAGTATTGAGCAAAGGCTGTAAATACTTTTATGTAGGTTTGATGTTTTTAAATTATTATTTTAATAATTTAGCAAAAACAATAAAAAGCACTAAAGAAAAACACTCTATAAATATAATTCAATTTACTTCAAATGAAGTGAAGTGAAGTGAAGTGAATTATATTTATATAGCGCTTTTCTCTAGTGACTCAAAGCGCTTTACATAGTGAAAACCCAATATCTAAGTTACATTTAAACCAGTGTGGGTGGCACTGGGAGCAGGTGGGTAAAGTGTCTTGCCCAAGGACACAACGGCAGTGACTAGGATGGCGGAAGCGGGGATCGAACCTGCAACCCTCAGGTTGATGGCACGGCCACTCTACCAACCGAGCTATACCGCCACAAATGGAAAACAAAACTGTCAACAGAACAGTAAAATTTGATTAAACCCCAATGTTATTTGTTATTAGACTTTTGGCAAGTATTGGAAAACGTTCTTGTTCTGTTGGCAGATTATTTTGTTGATTAGTAAAGTACAGTAGTACCTGTACTGACAAGTTTAATTGTGACAGAGCTCTTGATTTAAAACACTTGTATCTCTAGTTAACCTTCCATCCCATCCATTTTCTAGCGCTTATCTCTCTCCATTAAAATCAATTTAATTGGTGCGTGGCACTACAACATAGCACAGTTTGTAGCATGCCTTTTAAGAAGAAAAACAAACTTTTAGTTAATAACTATTGTATATAAACAATACAATGGAATGTTTACATATTATTTTAACATTCTTGGCTGGCGATCTGCTTCAGTATGGTGCAGACTAGCGGTGATACGCTTGAATTACTTCCCCATAATGGTGATATGTTCTATCGTGTTTTGGAGCTTACACTAATGTCACCCTCTGCATGATGCAAGATCAATAAATCCCAGAATCCCATTAGGTATAATATTTAGCATCAGGCCCGTCACAACCGGGGAAGCAAATTATAGGCAATCGCCTAGGGATCCCAGCTGAAAGGGGGTCCCCCTTGATGACGACTAGTCATGTATTCAAATTTAACAGCAACAGCAACTTTGTGATTCTATGACCGGAAAATACAATAACAGAATAATGTCAAAGACCTTGTCGGAATCCCCCTTCCGGCAGCCAAAATTTTTATGCACAATGACACTGACAAAGAGGAATGAATTAATGACAATGACACTAGCACAGTGTCAAAGACACTGTCGTAATCCCCTTCAAGGGGCCCTCCTAGCAGCCAACACATTTAGAAGAGTCTATGTGCGGCAACGCGTCGTGAAGTAATCTGAACTTTTGCTGACTGAGCGTCGAAATACGGTTAAAAAATAAAACAAAATTTACCTTTCAGGAAGCCAGAAGTGGAAGAGGAATCACAAGAAGAGTGAGAAGAACCAACAAAAGACCGGTGAGACTTCTACTTTGTGGCTCTATGGCCACTTTAAAACTACTGCATGCACGCCAACCTACCTTAATGCTGATGTAAATATCCACCATGCACGCCAGAACAGATGTGCTTCATGCCTTTAAATAGGCTTCGTTAGCCATGTAGTTAGTGTTCAAAACATAGGAATAAGCTAATATTTATTTTAGAGCAAATACAAATAAACAAATAATGCTTTAAATTGCTATGCCCCTAACCCCCTCCTCAAATTGTTGTCTCTGACTCCAGTGATGATGTAATTCTCAGTGTAATTCTCTTGTCTGACTGTTAAAGTGCCCTTTTTAACATCCATCCATTTCTACCGCTTGTCCCTTTCGCAGGGGTACAGCTGCAGTCGGGCAGAAGGCGGGGTAAACCCTGGACAATTCACCACCTCATCACAGGGCAAACACAAATAGACAAACAACATTGACACTCACAGACTAGGGCCAATTTAGTGTTGCCAATCAGCCTACCAGGTGTTTGGAGGTGCAAACTCCACATAAGACCTTCGTATTGTGAGGCACACACACTAACATCTGTTCCACCGTGCTGCCTCCTTTTCAACACATTACACTAAATGGTACATAAACTGTGCACACATACAGTACATACATACATACATACAAACATATGTCATCTTTTGTTTTACATATTCACACACTCTGCAAATACAGTCACTTATGGATATGTCATATTTTCAAATGTGGAACGTGTGGTAATATCCTTGTAACAACTTCTCAACTGTTGCACTCTATGCATGCAGAATGTGCTTGATAAATGTGTTCTTGTTTTCAACAGTGCCATCAACTTCACCTCATGTTTCTGAGGAGGACAAAACCATGACCGAGTCTGCATCCACCTCATCAAGGCAGCTTGAGTCCACACCAGTGCTGATGCAACAGAAGCTTGGAAGTACAGTTGTGCTCATAAGTTTACATACCCTGGGAGAATTTATGATTTCTTGGCCATTCTTCAGAGAATATGAATGATAACACAAAAACCTTTCTTCCACTCATGCTTAATGATTGTGTGAAGCTATTTATTGGCAAACAACTGTGTTTACACTTTTTAAATCAAAATGACAAAAGAAAGTACCCAAATGACCCTGATCAAAAGTTTACATACCCCAGTGACTTTGATCTTATAACATGCACAGAAGTTGACACAAACAGGTTTGAATGGCTAATCAAGGTTCCAATCCTCACCTTTGTAATTAATGTGTGTGTATAAAAGGTCAGTGGGTTTCTGGGCTTCTGACAGACCATTGCATCTTTCATCCAGTGCTGCACAGATGCGACTCGACCATGCAGCCCATTTTTCTTTAAGTGACTCCTTATTGTGCATCTTAAAACAGCCACACCACAATTTTTCAGAGAGTCCTGTACTTCAGCTGAAGTTATTTGTGGATTTTTCTTTGCACCTCGAACTGAAATGGCTAAAATATTTCCTGGCCTACCTGAATCCCTCATTTTCCTCTTCTTAATCAGCGTTTGAACACTGCTGATTGGCATTCTCAATTCCTTGGATAACTTTTTATACCCCTTTCCTGTTTTATGCAGTCCAATTACCTTTTTCTCGCAGATCCTTTAACAATTATTTTGCCTTCCCCATGACTCAGAATCCAGAAACATCTGTGCAGCACTGGATGAAAGATGCAATGGTCTGTCAGAAGCCCAGAAACTCACTGACCTTTTATACACACACATTAATTACAAACAAACATTTCACAGGTGAGGATTGGCACCTTGAATAGCCATTCAAACCTGTTTGTGTCAACTTTTGTGCATGTTATCAGATCAAAGTCACTGGGGTATGTAAACTTTTGATCAGGTTCATTTGGGTACTTTCTTTTGTCATTTTGATTTAAAAAGAGTAAACACAGTTGTTTGCCAATAAATAGCTTCACACAACCATTAAGCATGAGTGTAAGAAAGGTTTTTGTGTTATTCATATTCTCTGAAGAATGGCCAAGAAATCATAAATTCTCCCAGGGTATGTAAACTTATGAGCACGACTGTATGTTCAAATAAAAACAATATGTTTACATTTTTTGTTTGCTTATTCTTATTTATTCTATTAACTAGTTTAAAAAAAAGGTTATTTTTTATGTACATTTTAAATATTTTGTGTTTTATGAATGATATTTGCACATTTTATATTATATTTTGTATGTTAAAATAATATCTAAATGACAAACATTTATCCATGAAAATATGGAAAAGCTGCGACGGTGCGTTTGACAGAGAAGCAGCTGGAGGGAGATATCCAAGGTTAAAGCTTAAATTATTATTACATTATTTCATAAAACTACTGTACTTGTTATAGTTGTACATCATATTATATTGTTTTATACAATATTTCTAATCTAAAAGTTTTTAGTTAGTTTTTTTAAAAGCATGTTCCATGTTAAAATAGTGCTGTTTTGGGGGGCCAAGGACCAAAAACAAGGGCATATTGGTTTGATTTAAGGTAATTTCGAACATATTCCCATATTCGGACACATATTTCAACATGTCTGATAGGAAGTAGGAAGAAGTACAGCTTACTAACTCTAACCCTTTTCCATATCACACACAGCAATCACTACATGTGTTGACTTCCTGTATTCAATATAAGTGACTCACATAGGCTATTTAAAAAAAGGTTATTTTTGGTGAACATTTAAAAAACAGTTTGTGTTTTATGAATGATATGTGCACATTTTACATTATATTTTGTATAAATATTTATATTTATTCAAGTTAGGAGAATTTTCTGTTTTGTATTAATTGTAATTTTACACATTTGACAGATTGTGTACATATTAAGCGTGTCAAAATTGTTTTATTTTCAAATGAATCGCGATTCTTATTTTTAAGGATTCCTAATCGTTTAAAAAAAACTAAAATTTATTTTTTTAATACAAGTTTTAGATAGAATAATACAATAAATAAAAATACGCAAACAAAAAATGTAAACGTATTGTTTGTATTTCAATATACTTCTTATAATAATAACCTTTATATTGTAGATATCATTCTGAACAGACCGATGTTATGCAATCCAAATTTGCCTTTCAGTGTCCGAAAAGTCTGCAATTCCTTATTTTCAATGAATTGACCGATTGCTTTAATACCTTTCATTGTCCTCTGTTTAAATATCCTTATACAAATGGCAAATAATGTTGGACTAAGACAGCAGCCCTGCCTAATGCCCTTTTCCAAAGTGAATGGTGCTGTTAGCGATCCATCCATTTTCTACCGCTTGTCCCTTTCGGGGTTGAGGGGGGTGCTGGAGCCTATCTCAGCTGCATTTGGGAGGAAGGCGGGGTACACCCTGGACAAATCGCCATCTCATCACAGGGCCAACACAGATAGACAACATTCACACTCACATTCACACACTAGGGCCAACTTAGTGTTGCCAATCAACCTATCCCCAGGTGCATGTGGGAGGAAGCCGTAGTACCCGGAGGGAACCCACGCAGTCACGGGGCGTACATGCAAACTCAACACAGAAAGATCCAGAGCCCGGGATTGAACTCAGGACCTTCGTATTGTGAGGCACACACACTAACACCTGTTCCACCGTGCTGCCATTCTCTTTGATTCTGGCTGTTTGATCAAGTATTTTAATACATTCAACTCATTTTTTGTTGAAACCCAATCTTTCTAAAGTATGGTACAGAAATGTTTAATTAACCCTATCGAATGCCTTTTCTGCATCACGACTTAATATTGTGGCTTTATTTTCATGCTGTATTTTGTCAATCAAATGTAATGTCAAGATTACCAAATTGGTCAGCACTGTGGTATTTCTCATGCTTTCACAACTCTCAACTGTATTTGGATTCATTTCCATATATGGGAAATAGGGGGTGTTACCGATGCAAATTCGGAGCAGATGGCAAAAAACTGTTGAGTTGTGCACAGGTGAGAACATTCAAGATTTCCTAAGAACAAAACAGGAGACAGTAGTTAAGAATATATATCGGTGAATCAAACTCACGCTCATCGACAAGTGTAACTTTTACAAGACTTTTAAAAAATCCCTTTTTATGAGGTTGTAGTGGCGTAAACATCCCCTTAGCTCTGACCCTATTTTTCATCTGCAGTATATTACAAACTCATTCCCTGAAATGTCATAGGAAGCATCTAAGATGACAGTCGTCTGGTGAATCAGATGACGAGAGTGTTAAAGGTGCCGCTGCACGGGTAGAAATCCTGTATTTGTGCCAGATTAGGACTGACATGAGCAAAAACAACAAACACAGCATTTGTTGTGAGCTGAAAATATACATGGAGCAGGACTGCTGGGAAGAAAACATGCAGTTCAACAAAAAGGAAAGCTGGTTGCTAAAAATACAATGCATGCTGGGAGAATTTGCTTCATTGTTAAGATGGCTCTCATTTAAGGGGGGCTCACTTAAGAGCAGAATCACTTTTAAACAAGTGTCTGAGCACAGTCAACAATTCAACCAAGCAGCATTGATATATTCAGCAACAGATAGGAGACGCAAAAAACAATTCAACGATGGCGAGAGGCAAGAAAACAAAAGGATGTGGTGGATGTGTAAGTGTAACCCGATTCAGGTGGACAGGAAACGAACGCGGCCCTGTGAATAAACCTCCCTCACTCTCATGAAATGCAATGTGCTGGCGTTGGGACTAGAATTTGCAAAGCAAATACGGCAGCAGCAGCAGCAGGATGCATCGGGGGACTCGTGTGACGGATATAAGCCACATGATTGATGATTAAAAAAAAATACATATAGTATATAAGGTGTGATTGACTCTCAGTGAGATATTAAGTAACCACTCGTTTAATTACGTTGTCAATTTTCCGTACAGCTTATCCTGCTCAGGGGTGGAGTCTATCCCAGCTGACTGAGGGTTGAAAGATGGCCTATGATCACCAGTCAATCTGCAGAGATGCCGATTGAGAGACGCAAGTAAGCTACGTGAACCACTACACTACCTACAGCCACTTCTGCTGACCTTTGTGTAGGACACCATTGCATCACTGAGTGTTTAATACTGCGGTGGCCTTATAATCAGGGCTGTTCCGCGCCACAACCACTAGGGCACATGGACAAAAGTCTCCGACCAATTTCAAGTCAATTTAGTGGCCTGGTTTATATTAGTGACATTTGGAGCCTTGGAGGGGATCAATCTGTTTAGCTATTTGCACAATTAAATCCCAGCATAATTCAAAGATGAAAATGGGTGCCTCAAACATGGGCACAAAAAGCCTAGCCAGTGCTTGTAAGGTAAGCGAGAATAGCACCATACATGATGCAGTGCAGTAAATTACAAAGCCCGTTTCCATATGAGTTGGGAAATTGTGTTAGATGTAAATATAAACGGAATACAATGATTTGCAAATCATTTTAGACCCATATTCAGTTGAATATGCTACAAAGACAAAATATTTGATGTTCAAACTGATAAACATTTATTTTTTCGCAAAATAATCATTAACTTTAGAATTTGATGCCAGCAACACGTGACAAAGAAGTTGGGAAAGGTGGCAATAAATAAAGATTAAAGTTTTAAAGATTAAAGTACCAATGATTGTCACACACACACACACTAGATGTGGTGAAATTTGTCCTCTGCATTTGACCCATCCCCTTGGGGAGCAGTGGGCAGCAGCGGCGCCGCGCCCGGGAATCATTTTGGTGATTTAACCCCCAACTCCAACCCGTGTTGCTGAGTGCCAAGCAGGGAGGTTATGGGTCCCATTTTTATAGTCTTTGGTATGACACGGCTGGGATTTGAACTCCAACCTACCGATCTCAGGGCGGACACTCTAACCACTAGGCCACTGATACTGAAAAAGTTGAGAAATGCTCATCAAACACTTATTTGGAACATCCCACAGGTGAACAGGCAAATTGGGAACAGGTGGGTGCCATGATTGGGTATAAAAGTAGATTCCATGAAATGCTCAGTCATTCACAAAAGAGGATTGGGCGAGGGTCACCAGTTTGTCAACAAATGCGTGAGCAAATTGTTGAACACTTTAAGAAAAATCTTTCTCAACCAGCTATTGCAAGGAATTTAGGGATTTCACCATCTACGGTCTGTAATATCATCAAAGGGTTCAGAGAATCTGGAGAAATCACTGCACGTAAGCAGCTAAGCCCGTGACCTTCGATCCTTCAGGCTGTACTGCATCAACAAGCGACATCAGTGTGTAAAGGATATCACCACATGGGCTCAGGAACACTTCAGAAACCCACTGTCAGTAACTACAGTTGGTCGCTACATCTGTAAGTGCAAGTTAAAACTCTCCTATGCAAGGCGAAAACTGTTTATCAACAACACCCAGAAACGCCGTCGGCTTCGCTGGGCCTGAGCTCATCTAAGATGGACTGATACAAAGTGGAAAAGTGTTCTGTGGTCTGACGAGTCCACATTTAAAATTGTTTTTGGAAACTGTGGACGTTGTGTCCTCCGGACCAAAGAGGAAAAGAACCATCCGGATTGTTATAGGCGCAAAGTTGAAAAGCCAGCATCTGTGATGGTATGGGGGTGTATTAGTGCCCAAGACATGAGTAACTTACACATCTGTGAAGGCGCCATTAATGCTGAAAGGTACATACAGGTTTTGGAGCAACATATGTTGCCATCCAAGCAACGTTACCATGGATGCCCCTGCTTATTTCAGCAAGACAATGACAAGCCACGTGTTACATCAACGTGGCTTCATAGTAAAAGAGTGCGGGTACTAGACTGGCCTGCCTGTAGTCCAGACCTGTCTCCCACTGACAATGTGTGGCGCATTATGAAGCCTAAAATACCACAACAGAGATCCTCGGACTGTTGAACAACTTAAACTGTACATCAAGCAAGAAAAGGAAAGAGTTCCACCGGAGAAGCTTAAAAAATGTGTCTCCTCAGTTCCCAAACTTTTACTGAGTATTGTTAAAAGGAAAGGCCATGTAACACAGTGGTGAACATGCCCTTTCCCAACTACTTTGGCACGTGTTTGAGCCAGGAAATTCTAAGTTAATTATTATTTGCAAAAAAAAAAAAAAGTTTATGAGTTTGAACATCAAATATCTTGTCTTTGTAGTGCATTCAATTGAATATGGGTTCAATCAATCATCAATCAATGTTTATTTATATAGCCCTAAATCACAAGTGTCTCAAAGGGCTGTACAAGCCACAACGACATCCTCGGTACAGAGCCCACATACGGGCAAGGAAAACTCACCCCAGTGGGACGTCAATGTGAATGACTATGAGAAACCTTGTTTTTTGTCAAAAATCTAGCAGCCGCATTTTGTACCATCTGTAATCTTTTAATGCTAGACATAGGGAGGCCCGAAAATAAAACGTTACAGTAATCGAGACGAGATGTAACGAACGCATGGATAATGATCTCAGCATCGCTTGTGGACAAAATGGGACGAATTTTAGCGATATTACGGAGATGAAAGAAGGCCGTTTTAGTAACACTCTTAATGTGCGACTCAAACGAGAGAGTTGGGTCGAAGATAATACCCAGATTCTGTACCGAGTCGCCTTGTTTAATTGTTTGGTTGTCAAATGTTAAGGTGGTATTATTAAATATATGTCGGTGTTGAGCAGGACCGATAATCAGCATTTCCGTTTTCTTAGCGTTGAGTTGCAAAAAGTTAGCGGACATCCATTGTTTGATTTCATTAAGACACGCCTCCAGCTGACTACAATCCGGCGTGTTGGTCAGCTTTAGGGGCATGTAGAGTTGGGTGTCATCAGCATAACAGTGAAAGCTAACACCGTATTTGCGTATGATGTCACCTAGCGGCAGCATGTAAATACTAAAGAGTGCAGGGCCAAGAACCGAACCCTGGGGAACTCCGTACGTTACCTTAACATAGTCCGAGGTCACATTGTTATGGGAGACACACTGCATCCTGTCAGTAAGATAAGAGTTAAACCAAGACAAGGCTAAGTCTGTCATCCCAATACGCGTTTTGATACGCTCTAATAAAATATTATGATCAACAGTATCGAAAGCGGCGCTAAGATCAAGAAGCAGCAACATAGATGACGCATCAGAATCCATCGTTAGCAATAGATCATTAGTCATTTTTGCGAGGGCTGTCTCCGTAGAGTGATTTGCCCTGAAACCGGACTAAAAAGGTTCACAGAGATTGTTAGATGCTAAGTGTTCATTTAGCTGCTGTGCTACAATTTTTTCGAGGATTTTCGAGATAAACGGAAGGTGGGACACCGGCCGGTAGTTTACCAGGAGATCAGGATCGAGGTTAGGTCTTTTGAGTAGAGGATGAATAACTGCTTTTTTGAATGATAGGGGAACAGTGCCAGAGGAAAGTGATAAGTTTATAATATTTAACACTGATGGACCTAGTAATACAAAAAGCTCCTTGATAAGTTTCCCAGGTAATTGGGTCAAGTAAACATGTTGTTTGTTTTGTCCCATTTACACATTTTGACAATTCCTCCAATGTTATTTCATCAAAGAGAGAGAAACTATTTTGGAGGGCGGTATCCGTCGTATATACAGTCGTATCTGTGTTAATAGAACCCAGTTGTAGCTGAGATGCATTGTCTTTAATCTCTTTTCTAATGACTTCAATTTTCTTATTAAAGAAATTCATAAAGTCATCTGCTGAGTGGGTGGAGCTACTGGGAGGAGTCCCTTGTTGGGTTAGCGATGCTACTGCCCTAAACAAAAATGTAGGATCATTTTTGTTGAGGTGGATGAGATTTGAGTAATATTTAGCTTTAGCTGAGGTAAGCATGCGTTTATAAGTTATTAAACTATCACACCATGCTTGATGGAAAACCTCAAGTTTAGTCGCACGCCATTTGCGTTCCAGCTTTCTACATGATAATTTCTGGGCTTTAGTTTCTTCTGTAAACCATGGGGTACGCCTTTTAGGGGCCCTTTTTAGCTTTAGCGGTGCTACAATATCAATGGTGTCGCGCAGGGCGTCATTAAAGTTGTTAGTGAGGTTATCAATGGAGCCCACATAATTTGGGAATGGTGCCTTTACCGAAGGCAGTAGGTCAGTAAGAGTCGTCGTTGTGGCAGCATTAATGTTGCGGCTGCTATAGTAGTTATTATTATTATTATTAGTTTGTTGACAATGAGTCAGAACTTCGAATTTTATAAGGTAATGATCGGACATTACTTTAGTGTACGGGAGTATCGTAACTTTAGAGGTGGTGACACCCCTGACAAGCACTAGATCTATCGTATTACCGTTGCGATGCATGGGTTCATTTATTATTTGTGTAAGACCACAGCTATCAATTATAGTCTGGAGCGCCACGCATGGAGGGTCCGATGGGGTATTCATATGGATATTAAAGTCCCCCATTATGATTATATTGTCGGCGTGCGTCACTAGATCAGCAACAAACTCTGAGAATTCACTGATGAAGTCCGAATAGGGCCCAGGGGGGCGGTAGATAACAGCCAGGTGGAGAGGCAGCGGTGTGACAAACCTCAAAGTGAGCACCTCAAACGAGTTATATTTATTATTTAGGTTAGGTGTAAGATTATAGTTTTCATTGTATATTAGTGCGACACCCCCCCCCCCCCCCCCCCCCCTTTTAAGAGGTCGGGCAACATGTGTATTGGTATAGTTAGGAGGAGATGCCTCATTTAGCGCAAAAAAATCGTCTGGTTTGAGCCAGGTCTCGGCGAGACCAACGACGTCAAGTTTGTTGTCTCTAATGACTTCATTAACTAATAACGTTTTGGAAGATAATGATCTTATGTTTAAAAAGCCCATATTATAGGTAGTGGGCTGTTTTGAGGATTGTTTGTTGAAATTATCCGAAGTAGCAATATTAATAATGTTGCGTTTATTATGCGTATTGCACTTTAAATAGTTTCGACCATATCTAGGAATTGATACGACGGGGATATTCAGATTGTATGCTTGATGTTGCGATAAACTGAACGCATCATAGTTAGCTACCTCAGTACAATGTATGTCTGCCTCTGACACGGTCACAAAAGAAAAAACATTATGTGAGTTGTGTTCTATTCTAAGAGAATTGCTATGTGTGCAGGAATTATCCAGCCTGACGCCGGCTAGTTCTAGTTTAAATGGCTTCTTACCCGGAGACTCCACGCTTCTTTGGTTAGCTTTTCTCTTTGTTGTTAGCCCCGCTCGGCATCCCCGCTTCTGCT
This sequence comes from Entelurus aequoreus, assembly GCF_033978785.1. NCBI lineage: Eukaryota > Metazoa > Chordata > Actinopteri > Syngnathiformes > Syngnathidae > Entelurus > Entelurus aequoreus. The sequence goes on along the minus strand of NC_084735.1, from coordinate 64,280,534 downwards.
TCCGCTCGCACCGCTTATGTCGTCTCCATTGGCGGTCACCGCTAGCACTTGACTCCGCTGCTACAAAGGCCGCTCGATGTAGCCCACGAAGTATTCCCATGCTAGCGAGGAGGTCCACCGTACATGCATCTTTCAGTCTATAACGACCCGATCCATCCACATCCAGAATTGTCTGTCGGTCGTATGTGATCACCGAGTGTTCACGCTTTGAGCCAGCCATGAAATTGACAGAAATGACGGGTGTTTTTTGCCAAATCGCTCTACAATCCCAAGAGCGTTAGCATAGCCGCAGCATACCCATGCGCCGCCATCTTGGGTTGAAAAGGATTTGCAAATCATTGTATTCCGTTTATATTTACATCCAACACAATTTCCCAACTCATATGGAAACGGGGTTTGTACAAACATGTACTGACCTTCATAAAGAAAAAGTTATTTTTTTATTCTATCTGGAGATGTATGCGAACCAACAGGTGGTGCCAAGCTACGTCTCACTAAATGAATCATAGCTTTTCTTCCTGTCACACACTAACACGCCAGTGACCTATAAATGCACTGGGGAGACACACATCCACACATGAAAAAAAGAAGTTATGATGCTACGTTTGAAACAACGGTGGTCAATGAATCAGAGTTTTTAAACAACTGTTGGGCAGTTAAGAAATATGATAAAAGTTGTATCTTTGACTTAGACCTAGACTTCCTTATTATTGTCATTCAAATTTGAACTTTACAGTACAGATAGGAACAACATTTTGTTGCAATAGCTCATGGTAGTGCAGGATAAATTATATTCTATTATATAGTAACTACAGTAGTAGCAGAACTTAAAGTGCCACAACTTAAGAGTTTTTTGAGATAAGAGCTGTGTCTCGTCTAATTGTTATTCTTTTTAGGGTGCAAATAAAAATTGGAGTTACGAGCATCCCCACCACTAGTTGGCCTAGCAACTGTCACAGTGAGTCCCGTAAGATCCGCCTAAAACATCCGGTCTTACTCGCTTTGTTTTCCAAGCATGGGATGAAAGAAAGTGAGTGTGAAGGACATTGCTGAGGAAAAGAAGTGGATGATATCTATTGAATAAAAATTAAAAAAGAAATTAATAACTTGGCAAAGCAATTCAAACGTATCTCTGAGATTCTGCACCATACTGAAGCAGAAGGAGTTTAACGTCAGCCAAGAATGTTAAAATAATATCTAAATGACAAACATTTATCCATGAAAATATGGTAAAGCTGCTGACAGTGTGTTTGATGGTGAAGCAGCTGGAGGGAGAAATCCAAGGTCAAAGCTGTAGAATATTATTACATTACTTCATAAAACTACTGTACTTGTTGAACATTATATTGTATTGTTTTATACAATATTTCTAATCTAAAATTGTTCAGGTTTTTTAAAGGCATGTTACATGTTAAAATGGTGCCAAAAACAAGGGTATCTTTTTTTGGTTTGATTTAGGGTAATTTCGAACATATTCCCATATTCGGACACATATTTCAACATGTCTGATAGGAAGTAGGAAGAAGTACAGCAGTCAGCTGTACCCCTTTTCCGTATCACACACAGCAATCACCACTTGTGTTGACTTCCCGTATCCAATATACGTGACTCACAAAAGCTGCGGATGCATGGCGAGTGAAACAAAGCCAAAACGTCCCTCGAAACTCAACCTTGGCCTCCCCCGAAAGTGCCGTGCCCCCCTGCAACACCCCAGCATATTGGGATCAATACGGTAATACGTCTCTGACAGGCCCATTATCTTTGAATTTACAATAACCTGCACCGCGCTGATAAGGTGGCCGGTGAGTCGACAAGCACCTAACAGAACAAGCAAACATATCATCCTTCATCAGATGTGACACCTCAGTGTTTTGTTTTGTTTTTGTCTTTTCAATGAAAACTAATGTTTGTGTTCTTTAAGTGGCAGCAGCAGTTCATGCTCAAGTTTTCCTAATTCTAGTAGTAAAACCAAAAAACTAGATGGGACACATCTTGAAAGTGGTCTCTCTTCATAACAAATACCAGAAGCATTATTTTTTGGGTGGGGGGTGCATGCAGCACCTTCACCTGCACCTTTAGGCCACATGAAGCCAGTAACGTAATCATCATCATCACACAATGGGCTTGCTTGGCTCCGGTTCTTGCTGGTGGCTGCAGCCTTGATGCCAACCATCATCCAGCAGCACCGCCGTGCAGACTGCATGTCTCCCGGCATGCAATTAATAAGTGACCTCAGCCGTGTTTGTGCTTAATTTATTTGCGGGTGGCGGGGGCGTACTCTCCAGTATCACTGATAAGAAAAACCTTATAGTTCAGACAGGACAATTTTTTTTTTTTTTTTTTTATAAACACTTCTCCTCCAGCAAGGCGACATGTCATATGGGGAAAAGTGCAAATAATTGGTGGAATTGGAATAGACCGCAGTAACAACAAAAACTCCGGACTGGTGACTTTGGATTAAAAAAAACGCATTTATGAATAGAATATCCGGAGATTTTTTTTAATTTTTCTTTTACATTTTTTTGTTGCCGTTTAAAGCCGGTTGAGAAGGCGCATTGTGCGGCTTGAGTGTGGGAGGTGTGCGGCGTCATTTACCTGAGCGTCATCCAGCGAGCCGACACAGCAGCGAAGGGCTTTTTGTTGTTGTTGTATTCCGGCCGGCCAGAGAGAGCACAAAAGAGGACGAAAAAAATTAATAAAAATCCTGTATCAAGATGAGACAAAAGCGGTAGACATTACCAAAAAAAAAATATCTTCAGAGTGGTATAAGGTTGTTTTCTTATCTGCTCTATGCGCGGAGGAAGGCAAGAGCGAGGGAAGCCCCGATGAGCTTCTCCGTGCAGACAAAGATGCTTCCTCTCCTCCGCAGCATCCTCCTCCCCATCCTCATCCTCATCATCAGCATCGGCATCGGGGGGCCGCCTCTTCCCTGACACTTGATGCTAATAGTTGGCGAGGTAGCTCGGCCGGGTTGAGGGCGCGGTCAGCCGCTGTGGACCAATGGAGCTCACCGTTACACCGACAAGCGTCGCGTTGCCGTGGCGGGGTTACGACGGGCGTTACTGGTGCGTGCATGTTTGTCGTGCATGCTACAGTTGAGATGCATGTTTACATATCTAAGCACAATAAAAAAATTAAAAAAAACTTTGTAACGATTTAGAGTAGTCAGTGTGCAGCAGCTGTCTGCTCAGATGGTTCTCAAAGTGGGGGGCGCAGAGGCATGACTGGGGCGCAAGTGAGGAGAAGTTTTTTTAACAATTTTTTTGTATTATTTTTTTTATACAAATACATATGTCATTTCATTTAAAAACCCAGACAAGCATCAAATAAAGAGGAATAAATAATGTCTCTTACGGCGGAACACCATCTCTATATGCCGACGTAATAAATAAATCGCGTTGTGCCGCTCGCCCACCGCGAGTCAGAAAGCAGAAGACACAAATATCAGAAAGAGGTTGGCTACCCTAATTTCTAATCTCAACTCAACATTGAGCATGACTTAAGAGTGGCAGTATCAAGCCTGCAAACCCGCTTTGAAAAAAATGTGCTCATTGCAGCCACTAACGCTGTGATAAAACTTCTTTTTTTTTAAATAAGGTAACTGTTCATCTTTTTACCAAATGGCTGCATTTTCTTTCAATTTTTTGCACAGATTGTAAAGTGAGTTCAATACTTTAAAATGTTTTATCTTTTTGAAAAATAAATTTATGTTATGTCAATAAATCTAAACTTGACTAATTCTGTGACTATTGTGACTTTTGTTGGTGTGTGGGGTGGGGGGGGGGGGGGGGGGGAATAGTTTTTTTTTCATCGGAAGGGGGGCCTGACAGAAAAAGTTTGAGAATCACTGGATTAAATCAACATACTGTTACGTGTACAGGGGAAGAAGACGGCACAGGCAGCAGGGATGTCATTTTAACTCTATTTATCATATATTTACAAGGAAAAGGAGGCGTGTAATTCATCCAAACTATGTATGTGTGCGACTATGTGTGGAAATTAACTGAGGAGTGTTACCGGAAGTGTTGAGCAAGGTGCAAAAGTCCAAGAGGGGCTTAGAGGGGACAGAGCCTTCTCTGTTGCGGGCCCCAAACTCTGGAACGATCTGCCTCTCCATGTGACACTTTTAAGACCCTTCTTAAAACTCATTTTTACTCACTGGCTTTTAACCCAGCATGAGACTTTAAACTGTTTTTACCATTTCAACTGCTTTGTATTTAATAAATTGTTCTTAAGATAATTTGTATTTGCTTTTTCAATGTGTATTTTACCTCTGTTTTAAATATTTTGTTAGTCTGTCCTTTGCCTGTATTTCTTTGTGGTGCACAGCCCTTTGTTCTTCAACTGTGGTTGTTTTTAAAGGGCTTCATAAATAAATTTGGTATTGTATGGTAAGAGGGGGCAAGGCAGGTCTGTGGGCAGGCGTAAGGTCAAGCGCGGGAGAGAGGCGTCAAAGTCCGTGTCCAGGTGGGAGGTCGAGATCCAAGAGGCAGCCAAGGAACCACAGGGAATACGGGGAGACGAGACACACAGCTCGTAATGCGGGCACGGAGGAATGCTGTGTACGGGAACAAGTCGCTACATTCTGGCCCGGAACGCAGGTTTGCACTGGCTTAAGGAGCCCCGGAAGCTCATCAGCGACAGGTGTGTAGATTGCTGATGGAAAGCAGCTGCCTGCTGCAGTCGGAGTGGCGCGCGCAGGAACGCGCTTGGAGGTGCGCTCGGACCATGACATATACAGCCATTGCTGTGTAAAATGGACAGTGATCGTGTTCTAATTGAAATTGTTAACAAAAGTATGAATATTGAGTGTGAGTGCATTGCTTAGCACTGCCTTGATCCTCTTCCACTCCTCCATGAGGGCTGGTGGATATTCAACATTGTTGCGTTTCTCCACTTTCCTTTTGCTTGCAGGTTAGATAGGTTCGAGTCCGGATTGGAAAAAATGCCTGGCGGACCAATTACCCTGGGAAGAGGATCATTAAACGTGTCGCAATGTCAGTTTTCTCTCAATGAACCGCAGCTCCTCAGTGGCGGCAGCACTAATGCGGCCCTCGACCACGACACTACTCATTGCTCAGGCAAGGTATTAGGGCTATGAAACTTTGGGTGTCCCACGATTTGATTCAATATCGATTCTTGGGTCACGATTCGATTCAAAATCGATTTTTTTTTTCAATTCAACACGATTCTCGATTCAAAAACTATTTTTCCCGATTCAAAATGATTCTCTACTCATTCAATACATAGGATTTCAGCAGGATCTACCCCAGTCTGCTGACATGCAAGCAGAGTAGTAGATTTATGTAAAAAGCTTTTATAATTGTAAAGGACAATGTTTTATCAACTGATTGCAATAATGTACATTTGTTTTAACTATTAAATGAACCAAAAATATGACTTATTTTATCTTTGTGAAAATATTGGACACAGTGTGTTGTCAAGCTTATGAGATGCGATGCAAGTGTAAGCCACTGTGACACTATTGTTCTTTTTTAAATTTTTTTATAAATGTCTAATGATAATGTCGATAAGGGATTTTTAATCACTGCTATGTTGAAATTGTAACTAATATTGATACTGTTGTTCATAATATTAATTTTTGTTGCACTACTTTTGGTTTGTTCTGTGTCGTGTTTGTGTCTCCTCTCAATTGCTCTGTTTATTGCAGTTCTAAATGTTGCTGGGTCGGGTTTGGTTTTGGAATTTGATTGCATTGTTATGGTATTGCTTTGTATTGTTTTGATGGATTGATTAATTAAATTAAAAAAAAAAAATTAAATTAAAAAAAAAAAAAATGCAATTTTTTTTTAAAATAATCGATTTTTTAAAAATGAGAATAGATTCTGAATCGCACAACGTGAGAATCGCGATTCGAATTCAAATCTATTTTTTCCCCACACCCCTACAAGGTACTGTCATCTTGCCACACTTGTGTTGTCTACTCGTCAGCCCCTCCAGGATTTCACAGGCTTTTTTTTTGTGATCGTTGTGGCCTGAAATGCCTGATTTCACAACAGCTTGTTCAGAAAGTTGCGGCAAGAATTCAGGCGTCGTGAGGATATTTTCTTCCTTCTTTCATTTAACATTTGAGACACAGTTTATTTATGTATTTAATAATAGTAATACTATTTATTTGTTCACTGTTCTGTTACAGAGAACAAGATAATTGGATACAATTGCTAAAATATAAAAAAGGGGTAGGATTAAATAAGCTCTGCTTCTTCCTACTCCTTTTTGGACGTGCTGTAATGAAACAACTGGAATTGTGTGATGCATTACATTGTATTGTATGCATGTTCGAAATAAACTGAAACTGAACTGAACTGAACATTGAATAAACTTGTGATTTTATGAATTTGTTATCAATGGTTTATGTGTCGCTTGTAAACTTAACCTCAAAAAGCGGGACTTTCAACAAAAATTGGGTAAAAAAAAAAATACTGTATTGTTTTACTCATTTTATACCGCACAGACATAGAAGTAGACCCTAGATGGCAGTAAAAGCACACAATCAGAGCTTATCGTCAAATTACTGTAATGTTTTAATTCCAACTAATAGTAATAATTATAACTATAAAAAGAAACACTTTAATCTGGCTAAATAAAGCGTAAATACATATATAAATACATGTCAACTAGGAGAGTGACTGTTTACGTATTCAATTACCCAGAAGGCTTAGTTTTGTAGACAGGAACCAAAAGTAGCTCTGAGCTTCACAGGGGGACAACAATTGTGCCATTTAAGCAATAATGAGTTGACATATTGTTACACGTTCATGCTGTACACTAGAAACCAACATTCGTTTTGACTAGACCAGTGGTGCCCAAACATTTGGCTTCCAAGAGCCAAAGTGAAAATGTGTCGATGGTCCGCGGGCCAAACAGCAGAAATTTAGCTTCATGCTGACATAAATAAATATAAGTAGTGTGCCTAATTCAGTTAACATGTACCTCTGCATCTTTTATGTACATTTTGTACCTTAAACATTCAACAAAATTATTTTCTGCATAATTTCACCATTCCCAGGTGTTCTGTAACCAGCTCCTTCTCCATATTTCATCTGACCTCTTTGAAATGTTTCCCAGACAGATTAGACGTATGGAGGATGCTACTTTTCTAAGCGTTCAGGTATTAATAATAGAAAGCAGGCGAAGCATGGTGACCAAGATTATCCTTTTCCATAGAGCGTCCCCTGTTTTTACAATGCATTACTGTAAATGGAAAAATGGTACCATTGATGTTTTTTATACAGTAAAATATACTGCCTTTTTTTTTTTTTTTTTTTTTTTTTTTTACAGTGTAGCCTTGTGGACATGCCATCAATGATTGTGGCGCTTGAAAGAGGTCATTATGAATATGTATTAAATTTGATGGCCACACTTTGGCGGGCCAAACAAAATGACACGACTGGCCCCACTTTGGGCATCCCTGGATTAGACAGTTGGCGTGTGTGTTTGCGGGGTGCTTAGACACAAATTAAATTGCCAAAAATGACGCTGATAAGCCAAAATGTGCGATCCCGCACATATGCAAATTCCTGTAGTGACTGACTACTTCAACAATAATGTCTGTGTTTTGAGTCATTTTCAGTCAATGGTAAATGTATACTGCTTTACAAGCTGTACATTGACTACTCTAAATTATTAAATTTTTAATTGTATAGTTTTGTCCCTTGAAAAGGTTGCATGAATGTGAATATGTTGTTTTTGTGAGACACAGTATCAATGTACAATCATGTTTACATTTTTACACAGACAATCCTAAAGGCAGTGTCACATTTTATTAGATTGGGTTGTAATGTGTTGTGCTTATAATACAAGCTTGTATTACATTCCTTGAATCCTACTGCGAAAACATATCCAAATTGAACTTTCTTTTCCTTCTAGCAGCTCGTTCATTGATGCCGCAAGTGATGCAAATCTGGGCAGATACCTGCTCTCTTTTATATTTTTGCAAAGGCACATTTTTGGATACAGCCTTTCTTGGATCTAATTAAATTTATAGAGAGGTCCCTAATGAAGTGTCAGGTGAGAGATGGCACCAAGGTTGCACAAGTGAATTTATACTTATGAAAGAACTCCACTTGAAAAGTAATTATGAAGTCTGCTATTGGAAATGCTCTGTAAAGTCACATCCACCCCCTTCAGGGCTAAGTATATTTACACATTTCCATAAAGAGCATCTAGTGGGACTGCAGTGCAGTTTGTCACATGAGAGATACACAAAAACACCAGCAAACACACCAATGAAAGTGTCGAGAACGGTGTAAAAAAAGAAAATTGGTAAACAAAAGAAAGGAAATGACGCTAAAGCACGATAACACAAAACAACCCAGTGTTTCCCATAAACTGCCAAGATACCTGTGGCGGTGGGGGCGTGGTTATGGGCGTGTCTATGGGCGTGGTTACATGACATAATCGAGTAATTTGCATAATTTACTACAGTGATAGGATTTTCTCTAAAAAGGCTAAAAAAATGTATACTTACTAATTAATAATAACAGTTTTGTTTTAAACGTCCATCCATCCATCCATCCATCCATCCATCCATCCCTCCATCCATCCATTTTACAATATAATTACTACCCTTTATGTACATATTTATATACAGATTTGAATAATAAGTTAATCACTGAAGTATATTAATTGTGGTTCTTACAAAAAATATATCTTATAAAATATAAAAGCTAAAATGTCTCTTAAAGCTTTGCCCCTTTAATTAGTGCATACTAAATAATTTAACTTTAGCCTACTACTACAACCATATTAATTACCAGGGGCCGTACTTATCAAGCTTCTTAGAGTGCCATTTTACACTTAAGTCCTGAGAATTTGCGAAATTTAGTCCTACTCTCAAACTTAAGAATAAAAGCTTTTTATCAACGTTCTTAAGTCTAAGAATCACTCCTACTCTCCACGATATTTAAGAGACCTTCAGAGGTGTCTTAAGTGGTTAGGAGTTGCCAGCAGGGGATGGTACTGAGGCGAGAGAGACGTGTGCGAACATTCAGGGAGCGGAACGATGTTCTGGATTTGTTTGATGACGAGCAGCTGATCAAACGGTATCGTTTAGACAGAGCGGGTATTATTTTTGCCACAGATTTAATACTTTTCGATTCCATGTTGATTTCTGCATGTGGCTGCAGTGGGCTAGTATATATAGAGCCACCCACACCAGTTTCAAATTAGTTGCCTAATTAATGAATTGGAAAGAAAATGTTATGACAGTAGCGTATGTGTGTGGCCGTGAGGTGAGTGACGTCAGTGAGTGTGTGGGCGATAGAAGAGAGGGAGCGGTAGCGTGAGTGCCGGCGGGGACTAGTTTGTTTTGTATTATTTTGTAGTTTATTGTCAAAATATACACTCCCATTGTCCACTTAAATATTTCCAAGATATTTCTTTATTCTTAGACAACGGATTCCCTTCCGTGATTGGTCATTTCTATGGACACAGAAATGACGTCACCTAAAATTCCGTTTACGGCACATAGTAATGTCGTAATTCAGCTCTGAGTGTGACACTTAAGATTCAGTCCTACACTTCGCTGAAAGTGTGAGTAAGACGCTTGATAACTAACTTTTAAGTGCAGCTTTCAGCGAATAATTTATTTACTCTTAAGTCAACTCTTAGCAGACTTCTTAGGAGTAATTCTAAGAAGCTTGATAAGTACGGCCCCAGCAACATAAAGTGAAACAGAGGCAGAGATGTCCTGCCACAGTCAGTAACAAATAAACAGAAAACAGTAGTGGTCAAATACAAATAAGGCAACAAGAGAAGTATCCTACACTTCTCTTTTGTAGAGTAAATCTGAACAGCCTATATGGGCATCTACATCAACTATATGATTTGCCTGAGAAGCTTGAAAGGACAAAAAAAAAATAAAAATAAAAATATATATATATATTTTTATTTTTTATTATTTGTGGCGAACGTAATTCTTTCGTGGCGGGCCGCCACAAATAAATGTGTGGGAAACACTGCAACCTATGCTAGTTTGCTACTGATGGGAGGTTTTTATGTTTTATTTTTGCAGAATATTTTATCTTTTAAGTGACAGCACAGCCCCCTAAAGCCCGCCAAGGTGTGCTTTTAAGGGCCTGAGACTTCCCTGTGAGAGAAAAAGTCAAAACTATCTCGCATTTGAGGGATGACGTATGAATTATGAATGTGATCAAATGTAGCATGTTTTTTCCCCCCTCTTGAAAAACAATTCAGCATGACTGGGTAAAGTAGGGGTAAATAATACTTTTACAAGCACATCTGAAAATGCAGACATTTAAAAATATTGTACTGCTTTTTAATTCTAATAGTCGTATCTCAACTTCTGATCTTAATTGGTTCTGTGACAAAGTTCTTCACTCCAAACACTTGTATAAATAAACATTGATTGATTGATTGACTTGTATCTCCGCACGCTCACTTTTTTTCCTTCACATGGTTGGAAAACAAAGTTATGTTGATATCTAGCTCTAATCTAATGCTAACGAGTAAAACCAGATGTTTTGCTGGGGTCTTACAGGGTTCACTGTGACATTTGCAACAGCAAATAATGGCGGGGATGCTTGTAGCTCAAGTTTTTGCGTAACAATTAACCAAGAGATAGCTCTTATCTAAAAACCCTCTTAAAGTGAGGTACCACTGTGTCGGTTTTTCTGTATTTCTTCATGATTTTTTCTTGACATAATAGGTACACTGTTTTTCTTCCTTGCCTTCTCAGACAATCTGGAATGTAATCACACTTAAACTCTCAAGCTTCCAAATGGATTAAATCGTCAAGGACTTTGTAGCATGCAGCCATCACAAATACGTGGCTGCTAGAAAAGTTTAAATGCATTGAGAACACGGCTGGATTACCACACTGACATGGACGTACTGTATTTCACTGGTTTTCAGAAAATGTTACATTTAGTGCAGGATTTTTAGAGTTTTAGGTCACTTTTAGTCGTCCATCACCCTGATGTGCTCAAGGCGGCTGAGTGGAAGTATTAGTATCAGTCTGGTGGTCAAGACGTGATAGCTATCTTTAAAACTGGAAGCTTCCCAGTGTGAAAACACTTATCATCAGCCTCAGGTTGAGAATGCCGCACATGCGCGCAAACACACACACACACTGAAAGCCACCATTGTAAAAGTGATAATGAGCAAAACAGTATTTCTAATCAAACCTCCACTATGCCCAACACTCCCACTTTTGCATTATCAGATACGTTTGAAAACGAAAGCGGTCAGGCAGAACTATCACACACGGAACCCTCATGCAGCAAAAGAACAGATAATGCAAGACTGTGTTTTACCTCCATGCACATAATTATAATTGTGCTCAGTCAATCAGGCTGTTTTCTCTTTTTCCTCCCTTCGGGACGCTATCACTCTCAGGCCAATAAAAACGACAAAGTTACATCCACATTCCAACTCTTCATGGTGTGCTGTTAGAGCAGGGGTCTCAGACACGTTGAGACGTTATTTTGCGGCCCGGCCCTTAATATGAAAATGTAATGTTAGTGCGGCCCGCAAGTTTTAAACGAATGGCACTTGACAGCGTCACACTTGCTAAGCCTCCCGAATTTCAGGGCATGCCGTGATGGCACTGCCTTTAACGTCCTCTACAACCTGTACTAACAGCGTGACAGCCCAGTCACATGTTGTAGTTGGCTTCTGTAGATACACGTAAGTGACTGCAAGACATACTTGATCAACAGCCATACAGGTCACACTGAGGGTGGCCGTAGAAACAACTTTAACACTGTTACAAATATGCGTCACACTGTGAACCCACACCAAACAAGAATGACAAACACATTTTGGGAGAACATCCGCACCGTAACACAACAGAACAAATACCCAGAATCCCATGCAGCCCTAACTCTTCCGGGCTACAATATACACCCCCGCTACCACCAAACCCCGCCCTAACAAATCAATCAATCTCTCTCTCTCTCTCTCTCTCTCTCTCTCTCTCTCTCTCTCTCTCTCTGCAAATCGGACATGAGTCGAGATGTTAGCCCGTTCGGTGCATTATTGTGCTACCGTAACTGTAAACTCTACAGCAAGCTCCCCCTCCCCCCGTTGGCTCCAGACAGAGACGATTTTGTTAGTTGGCTCCAAAATACCCCTGCGTTAGTGGAAAAGCGGCAAATGAGTGAAAGCAACACGTTGCCATGGAGACGAGGGTTGTCTTACGTGCCTAGCTGCAGTCACACCAAGACACCTGTCCGTCAGTGATAAAGTCCCTGATAACCTGGACCAATTCAAACCGTTAGTTTTTTTTTTATTGTTTAATTTGCATTGCCTCACACAATGAACACTACATATATTTCTATATGATGCCGAATAACACTGCGGGAGCAGTCACTTTTTTGCGCTCGCTATCCCGGTACTTTCCGCCGACCGCCGTGTTGCTGTAGGGAGAAAAAGCGGAACGACACACATTGCGGAAATAACATTATTCTCCGTGCGTCGGCTAAATACAAATATATTCCACAACACCAAACATGTCTTTTTCAAAGCCTGCAGTGAAGAGAAAGGTTAGAGATGAGCAAAGACAATTCCAGTAAAAATGGGAGATGCAATATTTCTTTGTTGAGCACAGGGGCACTCCGACATGTCTTATTTGCACAGAGAAAGTTGCGGTGCACAAGAAATACAATTTGAAACGTCATTATACAACTAGACATGCTGAGGAGTATGCAAAATACCAGGGAGATGAGAGAGTTATCCGGGTTGCAAATTTTAAAACCAGTCTACTGAGGCAACAAGATTTCTTCAAGAAAGCAACCGAAACGAGCGATGCAGCAGTCAAAGCTAGCTACATGGTGAGTGAGATGGTTGCTAGGGCAGGAAAGCCATTCAAAGAAGTTGAATTCATTAAAAAAGTGCATGTTAGATTTTTTTTTAAGAAATCTTTTCTTGCGGCCCAGCCTCACCCAGTTTCTGCATCCAGTGGCCCCCAGGTATATTGAGTTTGAGACCCCTGTGTTAGAGAAAGAAACAGGCCAAGGAAATGGGCATTATAAATCCTATGTATTTATTTTTCATTGCTTTTGTTGAGAGACTTGATGGATCAACAAGACTATGTTTGTCTTTGAGGCATAATAGATTTCACTTCTTGGAAAACACCAGCAGAGGGCACAATTAATAAAAACACAACTAGTTGACTGCCTAATAAACACGCTGTAACGGAACACAGTAAAATAAAGTAGTGTGTACTGCTCAACTATCCATCCATTTTCTACCGCTTGTCCCTTTTTGGGGTCGCTGGAGCCTAGTACAACTAGTCAATTAAAAAAAATACAATGTAAAAATATAGGTCTTAAACACAGACTCTTGGCAAGTAAATGGAGTTAAGTTCTATGTGGCTAGTGATGTATTAGCATCTTAACTTTTGTAATTTGCTAGTCCGTCACCAGGATGGTGAAACTATAGTCTTCAAATAGTCACAGAAGTATATACCACTCACATTTCAGCAATGTTTTTATTGCAGTATCTCTTTTCAACAAACAACACCGTTGATATGAAAGTTGGATATACTTAAGAGTACTCAATGCACAGCTTATATAACTATTAATAGTAGCAGATTTGCTATCTTCTAAAGATGAGACAAAACAAAGCAATTATTGTTTTAATAGCTGGCAACACAACTCAATCAGTGCGTCATCGTCCAACAGGTCGCCGAGCTGTTGTCCACACATCCCGGTATGTTCTGTAAATCTCTAAACTCCTGCACGTATATTGGCATGAGACGTGCTCTTGGTCGATTCCCGTGTGTTGGCTCCCAAAGCACTAGCCTACAAGCAGGAATTTCTGGGTGTCTGTGGCAAGTTTCATCATCCTGGATGCCACCCTGTCACATAGCCTTTGCAGGCCCTCATGGGGATTATTGTTGGTAATATGCTTTGTTAATGTTCAATAGGACCACATGCCGCATTCTGGTGTTCCATCTATCAAGAGACTTCTGATGGGTGGGCATCAGGGTACAGGTTTCACAGCCAAAGAGGATCACAAGACTTCACAGTTGGTTGGAAGAAGCTAATCTTGAAGTGTCAAAGGAGTTTGGATCCCCACTCACTCGATATGCCATTCAGAGCTCTCCATGGCAGCACATTCTTCACCTTAATGTCCTGTTCTGACCCAGGGACCTAGATAATTGAAGTTGCTGACGCCTGCCAGAGCGTTACCTCCTACTGTCTTGAGAGGTGGATGAACCAGGGGGATGTTAAACTAAGTAAAGACCTTGGTTTTCTTTTAATTAAGCCAGAGACCAACCTTAGAGCATTCTGTCTTCACTCTGTATAGAGGCTTTGTACCTGTTCTACTCAGTAATGGACTTTCCAAATGTGCATAGTCCAGGACTATGACCAAAAGTCAAGAGACAAAGGAGTAGCAAGATAAATGTCCTACCTATAGATTAACATGGAATGGTAATGTCATGGTTTGTAGCTGCATGAGTGCTGTCAGCATTGGGGAGCTGTGGTTCACTCACAGAAATATTAACTACAATGTGTGATGTGAAGCAGAGCATTATCTGCTCCCTTGGGAAACTGGGCCACAGAGCTGTGTTCCCACAACAAGCCCAAACACACATCCAAGATGGCAAGCTCCTTGCTGAGGAAAGTGAAGGTGATAAAGTGGTCAAGTCTCTCTCTTCCAAACCTCAACCCAATTGAACACCTGTGGAGCGTCGTCAAGCAAGTTAGGGAGGTGGAGGAGAACAAAGTGTCTAACATCCGCCTTTGATGTATCATCATTAAGAAGTGGAAGAAGATTCGGGTAAGAACCAGTGCAGCTGTGGTTAATTCCATACCCAAGAGGATTAAGGGAATGATGTCTACTATGATGTGTATGTACTGCACTTCCGTTGCCAGCTATTTCGACAATAATGGCTGAGTGAGTGTTGAGTCATTTCCAGAGGACAGTAAATCTATGCTGCTTTACAAGCTGTACACTGACTATTGTCAGTTTTGTGCACCTTCCATTTCCCTCACATTGTCCTTTGAGAAGATAAAATGGTTGAAAAACACCAAAGCTAGCTTAGTTCTCCGCATTGTGTTCACCGCAGACATTCCATTCGAACAACAACAAAAAAAACAAAAACACTGCGGCGTCCAAGCGATGACACCAGGGAAAGGTGGCTCGTTACTTCATGTTAACTGGAAGTCACTTCCAAGCTGTACGCAGAACAACACAACAAGTAAAGCCAAGAGAATGGCAAAAATAATGAGCATAACAATGAAGACAACAATGCGCACCCAAACATTGGAGCCCGAGGAAATGTTTTCTAAAGGAGAGAACATACATTGTTTTGTGGTGCAGGATACAATATTGTGATGGAAAAACTGTGACCTGATTTAATGCTCAGTTTTACCTGAATGCATGTCCTTGTGTCCTTGCTGCAGCAAACCTCTGGTTTACCAGCTGACGGTGTTTCTTTGGTGATCACAGGACACTCAACACAATGGAATCACTGGACATGGATGAGTTAAAGGCCATTACACAGAATCTGTGCCATTTGCTTGTTGGAACTTTATCAAAATAAACATACATTGTTGTCTTTTTTCAATTCTAAATCTGATAATATACTGAACATGTTTAACAACGTTTTTTTTTTTTCATTTTTGTTACAAGTTTTCCTTTGGTGAAGAGGACTACCGTAATTTCCGGACTATAAGCCGCACCTGACTATAAGCCGCACCAGCTAAATTTAGGGGAAAATACAGATTGCTCCATATATAAGCCGCAAGGTTTTGATGTGTAATTACCGTAGTATATAGGGGTTCCTGCTACCACGGAGGGGATTGTCAGGACAGAGATGACTGTTTGGGAATGCAAAGCGTCCCATTTATTAACTATAAATCTTTCAATCATTCAATCAAACTTTCACATCTTTGACATGGCGAACAGCATTCGTGCAGAGTACAAATAATACAACGGTGCAAAGTAATACAAAGTGCTCGCATGTACGTTATCAAAATAACCAGCCTACCGGTATATGAAAAGTCAGTCTTTAATCATTGTGTCATCGTCTTCCTCCTGCGTACTAAAACCACCGAAATCCTCTTCGTCTGTGTCGGAGAAGAACAGGCCGTATATAAGCCGCACCGTTGTATAAGCCACAGGGACCAGAACGAGGGGAAAAAGTAGCGGCTTATAGTCCGGAAATTACGGTAGTTGCTTGACGGCAATGGGAACTTTGCAGTGACTGAAAATGTTATTTTAGAAATAAACAAACAACAGCAAAAAATAAAAACGCAACAGCGCTGAGAGTTCAACCCTTCAAGTCAAGGTTGCAATATCATCTCTTACTGTATACCGAAAATTAATTAAAACTGTTGGCCTTCCCATGGCCTGCAGAGCATGTGAATGATGCAACTTCCTGTGGAACATGTTACTTGTCAAATATTCCAAACATTTCTGAGAGCGTAATGTGTGTTAACTGGACTGAGTAAAAACCCAGCCACAACAACAATTATTTAATCCGATTTTTAAAAAGCTTTAACTTACATTCTTCGATGTATCATTTAATGGGTGTAACAGAAACTGATAAAAATCTTGACAACATGGAGCACTCTGCATACATAGTTCCCGCATGGCCGCTGCAATAGAGCGCAAATGAGAGCGGTGGAGTGTCGATGCCATGATCTATGTGGTGGCAAACAGCGTACAGTTAAACAAAAAATAAATAAAAGAAAAAAATTATATATATATACAGGATATTGTATATGTATATCAGTGGAGTGCCGTCAGGGCCAGCAAGGCCTTCTCTGCTGGCCTAACATAACCAGAAATCATGATCACAATTAAAGATAAAAGTAGTTTTTAATTTACTTTCCCTAAATATCTAAAAGTATTCATATTGTTAAGGTGTTTGAGCTTAATGGAGTTCTTTATGCGTGCACATGAACGACACTTTCTTCGAGTTCGATCATCAACGTCCTCTCTCCGAGGATGCTTTATTTTCTTCTTCTTCTGTTGAACACACAAATGCTGCGGTGTTAAACACTACACAGCACGAGAGCGCCCCAAGTAGAGAACATGCGCTACAACATTCAACCTCTACAATAAACACACAGAGTAAGAGCGCAGATATATACAATCTTAACACCCCCACTCGCTATTAGCTCACTGTGTTAAATCAATTTGTAAACAATATTTAAGAACATTTTCCATCATCCTGTTTTGTTAGGATTCCTCCTTCTAGTCTTTATCCCAAAATGCCAAACATATTCTGTGAAAAACATTTCAACTTATGTTTGGTAGCTGGTTTTGTCAGGATATCAGCAACCATTTGTTCTGTAGGGCAATATTCCAGTAATACCCTACCAGTAGCAACAATGTCTCTTATGAAGTGGTATTTCACATCAATGTGTTTGCATCTTTGTCTGTTAACAGGATTTTTAGTGAGTGCAATCGTACCTTGGTTATCTTCGTACACTTTTGTTGTAACATATTGATAGTTATCAAGTCCTTTTAGTAGCTGTTCAATGTAAAGACACTCCTGTATAGCTGAAGCTAACAAAATGTACTCTGCTTCACAGGTAGAAAGAGCTACTGTTGGTTGTTTTCTTGTCTTCCATGAAATGAATGAACTGCCTTCACACAAAGTTGCACAATAGCCTGATGTGCTACGTCTGTCTGTTTCATTTGATGCCCAACTTGCATCACAGTAAACTGTCAGACCGAGTCTTTCAGTTACATTCTTCTTAAAGTTAAGTCCTTGTTCTGATGTACCTTTTAGGTATCTGAATACATGTTTCACTGTATTCCAATGTTCCATAGTAGGTTCATTAAAGTGTTGAGATAGTTTACTCACAACAAAGCTTATGTCAGGTCGAGTGCATGTGGATAAGTCAATTAAACTTCCCACTGCTTCTCTGTACTGTCTTGGTTGTTTCAACTTTTCATCATTTTCTGCATAATCAAGTTTTGGTTCACAAGGAGTTTCTCTTGGTTTACAATTTTCCATATGAAACCTTTGTAAAACCTTTTTCATATATCTCTTTTGTGACATTTTGACTAGTCCATTTGTTTGTTCAAAGTCTATTCCTAAGAAATGTTTTAGGATTCCCAAATCCTTCATTTTGAATCTCTGAGTTAACATTCTTTTTACATCCTGCATTGATTTTTCACTTGAAGCAGCTAAAATAAGGTCATCTACCCAAATAATAAGTATTACCTTTTGACCATATTTTTCTCTTGTATACACACAATGATCTGCTCCATTTTGCACAAAGTCATTTTCAAATAAATGGGTGTGTAACACTGTATTCCAGTTTCTGCCCGACTGTTGGAGTCCATACAATGATTTGTTCAGTTTACATACCAGTTTTTCACCAGTGTTAGAGTTTTTCTCGTTTCCTTGTGGTTGTTCTAAATACATTTCACAGTCGATGGGTGCGTGCAGATACGCGGTCTTCACGTCCATCTGATGTAAGATTAGGTCCTCCTGTGCTGCCTTCTGCATGAGAATCCTTACACTTAACATGTCAGCTGTCGGTGAAAACGTCTCTTCGTAATCAGTTCCTGCTTTCTGGTCGTATCCTTTAGCAACAAATCTTGCCTTATATTTATCAGATCCATCTGTGTCAGTTTTGAGTGCATAAACCCACTTCGCTTTTAAAGCTCGCTTACCTGGTGGTAAGTCAGTCAACTGGAATGTGTAATTTTCCACAAGTGAGTTCATCTCCTCATCCATGGCGTTTCCCAGTGCATTGACTTGGATGATAACACGGCTTCCTGATAAGTTTCTGGAATGTCACAAACATCAACAGAAATCAACACATGTTTGTAATCTGTCCAATGAATCATCAGTCTCAAAATCTTGTAGATAAACTGGCTTTTGTTTTATCCTGAATGGATTCTTTCTGATTTCTGTTTCGGCATTTGCCGCTGACTGTTCCACATCTTCCTGCTCATTTAAATCCTCAGTTTTGTTTTCAGGTTGAACTCTGTCCTCATCCTTCTGGTCACGGTCACAGACTGCATTGTCTCTGTTTCCAATGTCATGTCCTGCGTATGGCTCTAAAGTTTGTGTCTCTCTTTCTACACTTGTTTTGGTTGCGAATCTCACCAATCTGATCTTTTGGACCTTTTCCATTTCTGGATAATATACAAGGAAGGCTGGGCTGTATTTATCATAGCCTATGAAAATGCCCTGCTCACTTTTGGAGTCTAGTTTCCCTTTTCCTTGTTTGTAACCAAAACATGTAGACCCAAACTTTTGCATTTGTGACACATTTGGTACTTTTCTTGTAAGTAACTCATATGCTGTTTTCTTTGTCCGTCTATTGTAACACCTGTTTCTAACATGAGCTGCTGTTTGAATGGCATAGTTCCACAAATAGTTTGGTAGTTTCTTTCTATCAGTAAGCATCTAGCCATGTCAAACAGTGTTCGCCATCCTCTCTCTGCTGTGCCATTTTGGTGTGGCGAATAAGGCGCTGATGTCTCATGTCTTATTTTGTTCTTTGTTAGTAACATTTGGAACTCTCTGTTTGTAAACTCAGTGCCGTTGTCTGAACGTATACACTTCACATCTCCATAGGGTGCTACATCTGCTAAGAACTTTTCTGTTGCAGCAACTGCATCACTTTTTGACTTAAGGAAATATACTAATACAGCACCTGAATAGTCATCTGTGAAACATTGTGCGTATTTGTGTCCTTCTATGCTCTCAGTTTTCATTGGGCCTGCTAGGTCTGTATGGATTAACTCCA
>NC_084735.1:64220822-64253322 GCF_033978785.1 Entelurus aequoreus | reverse complement strand
AATTTAATTCTTAAAAGGTGTTTATCTATTTAGGTATATGTTCAGAATTACACAAAAAAATGACTTACATCACAGTCTAGAAATGGAACTTGTTGAAACCAGAGGACCACCTGTATGTATATTGTTCTATAAATAGAAAATGGCAAAAATAAATTCAAACCTGTGTATCAAATTGTTGTGTTAAAAAACACATTTAAAAATGTATGTTTTAAAACAATTATAATTTGCAAAAAGATTGCTTAAGTGCCCAACATTGATGTGACAGTCCTGCCAATGAGTGTATGCAAACTTCTGACCACAACTGTACACAAGTACTGACCAGACACACAGTATACAACATTTTCCATCTCGATATTGTGCCTTCAACATCTTCTACAAAAGTGTACGTTTGAGATGTAGGCCAAGGCCGCCCCCTGCGAATGTAACACGTTATTGTGCGAGACAGCTTTCAGATACATTTATGGTATGTGGGTGCAGAGATGTTGTCAGGGGATGTGGTAGCTTAAGGTGTTGGTTTGTTTCTAGAGCTTGCAGAATATATTGGGATGTATTTTCCTGATCTGTTTTTAAGATGACAGAACATTGGTATTATAATCAACAAATTAAATGTTTTAGTACTGTATGTGCTCCATAGCCAAAATAGATAAAATGCTGCCATTTGTATTGTTCCATGGTGATTTATCTAATTTGTCCATGTTTTATTCAAGTGGTTTTAAGCTATTTTTAAGCACTAGCGACCGTCATTGGCGTGGATTAGATTGGATTGAGCTAATAACTGTGATTACGGTTAGCTATTCACAACACGAGGGTTAAATGGTTTTAAAAAAGCAAATACATTCAGATGGTTTAGGAACGCTATTGCTGGCATCCTGTTTAAGTGGCTCAATGGTCACAATTTGATGGGCAGAATATTCAGCTTTATCTAAATAAATGCACTATTTCCGGTGTCTATCTGGCTGGAAACAGAGTGTGGTCTATAAATGCCTCACACGATATTTGACAGAACAGCCAGTAGACATGTAGGAACGTAATTTGCTCATCATAATGGACAAATCAGGGACACGCCAGCTTCAATCTCTGTCATCGGCTGTGTGATAGTTCCTTCGTTGTGGGGGTCATTGGGGATGCAGGGACATTAGTTGGAACATGGTGTGGATGGAATTATTAAACCGCATGAAATAACTTGACAGCATTTGCCATTAGAAAACATTTGCAATTGAATTTATGTGTTGTGTGGGTGGAGGGGGGTTGTTTGGCAACAGCGTCCCTGTTTGTCAGACACTTCTTCATGCAACGTGTCCAGTGCGCAAATGATTTGAAAGACGTGTTAATTTCTACCCCTTTACTTTAACTGTCAACTCGTAATGAAAGCGCGATGAAATCCAGTGCATGTTGACAGTAAAATAACAGCCTGGACCAATTTCACTCCACAAGCAGGACCCGTCTTGCAGCTCGCTGACAACAGCGTCTTCCGACACAAGTGCTTGAAATACACTAGTGTTTTCTGCCGGCTCTTGCTGACATTAACAAGATATGCCTTTCAAATATCATGGCCTTTGGGATTGGGTCAAAGTTACTATTTATGGAAGGTCAAGACATTACGATAGTTTGGCTTGCGAGTGCAATAACTCAAAATAGAGTGGGCTTTAGTGGCTCTGTTGCAGATGAGTCTGATATGGCTAGATGAGTCTGATATGGCTGCGAGCTGTTGAATAAATGTGATCAATACACACGCACACGCACACACACACACACAAACCCTGAATCAGTGCTTCGCAAGGACTTGTTACAGTACTGCTGCGACACCGGTGAGACAATGTAACACATGCTGGGTCATAACCGAGACTGCAATGTTTGTCTGCAATGCAGATAGCTCCGACGCCGTGCGGCATCTTGCAAATATAGCGTTGCCCGACCTTATGGTAATTGGCAGGCTTTTGCAGTACTTTGCTTCTGCAAAAACAAAATACATCGGTTGAAGATTTAATATACCATCTGCTACCTGAGACATCCCTGCCAACGATGCGAGGGAAAAGGAGTTAGCCACTGTAGCTGCCAGACGTCCTCATCAACAGCGTGTCTTCCCCACTGGAAACGTTTACCTGCATACAACGAGAGGCAGAACTGTAAACAAAATGATATTCACATGCCATTGGTGTCTTTTTTACTGTATCTTACACCCTGTGTAACATGTATGCACTAACCTATGTAAGAAATAGTGTGCAGATACTTATTAGTGGATCAGTCAGTAATAAATTCAATTGTTTGTGTAGACTGTAAGCATGGCCTGTAATGTAAAAGTCACTCAGCATATGCTCCACCCTTCACCAAATATACATTATTAGCTCCACCCTCTTGGTAATATCAATAGCCATGCCTTTAAAAAGCTGAACCTGATCTGCCGAGTGGCTGCCTCTCTTGCTGTTTGTGTGGGCCTGTGGTGGCGCTTGCTTACCGTGTTTTTACTTTTCAGCTGCTAAACCCTGAAGCGCCATGTCCAAGCCCTTGTCCGACCATGACAGGAAGAAACAGATCTCGGTGCGAGGCCTGGCTGGGGTTGATAATGTTGCCGAGCTGAAGCTGAACTTCAACCGGCACCTCCACTTCACGCTTGCCAAAGACAGAAATGTGGCGACAAGAAGGGATTACTACTTCGCTCTTGCCCACACAGTGCGGGACCACTTGATCAGTAGGTGGATCCGAACCCAGCAGCACTACTATGAGAAGGACCCCAAAGTAAGTTCAAGTACCAGACACACAGTCATGTAATCATCTGTTAGTGGCTACATGGAAACTATTCAAATCCCAGCTCTTACACTGATGACTTTACTCGACTGCATACGAGCAAAGGGTTTGTCATTCCTTAGCAGCAGCCCGGGTTCAGTCTAATGCCAGGGCATGACATTTAAACTTCACAAGGTCCTCTAAGCAGTCTGCCGCTAAGCCTCCATTCATATAGTGTGTTGAAACATTAAACCTCACCATGACCTTTTGCTCCTACCCTATGCACACCATCTCTTCTGGTCTCACATGAGCAAATACCTGCAAGGGCACGTGTGTTTATATTTACAGCTTCATACAGGTGCACCTACTGTATAGAGAATTTTTACAAGCTGACACATACATCATAGCAAATAATGTTCCAGAGGCGAAGTAAAAGCCTTATCAATTATATTTACATAGTGGCAACAATTCTTCCTTGCAATTAAATGCATCACTGTGCAGAACAAAAGGTATTTTTTATTTGTTCTCCATTTTCTGACATCCAAGAGAGTCATTGTTCTGTCACTTAAGTGCCTTTTGTGTTCACCCGAGCAGGGTGACATTTACTTGAGGAGTGGAATACATTTTTAGAACAGGTTTAATGCGACGACAGTGGGTTGCAACCTCACACTGAACCAGCTGACTTCACTGACTGTATCAACCTTGTATGGGTGCTCCCGACTAAAAGGTCAAAGGTGGATTCCTGGAAATGAAAACCTTTAAACAGAGTTGTGACTACAAAGCGGCTTTGGTTTATTAATGATATCTATAAATATCAGCACAATTAGACTGAACTATTTTGCTAAATGAGAATTATCAGCAGTTTATATTGTCAGAAGCATTCCTATTACAGTATAAAAAACTAGGTGAGCCCGTCGGTCCTGAGTGGAACTCCACAAGGAAAGACTATCACTGTCAGGCTGACCTTTACGATGACCACTACAGGAGCTATTTTTGCCAATCCAGAATGTTGCTCTTATGTAATTTAGAATGCAATTTGTCCCTGAGTCTCTTCTTGTACCCTCTGCCTTTGCTCCTCAGTGTGCATCCTCCTTATCCATTACACAAAAAAACACCAAAATGGCAAAGATGATTCAAGTGTGCAATAATGCATCACAATTAGGGGTGTAACGGTACAACATCTTCACGTTTTGGTACGTACTTGGGTATTGAGGGAAAAATAAATCTTTCTTTTTGAACGCAGCGTGTGTACTACATCTCTTTGGAGTTCTACATGGGGCGCACCCTCCAGAACACCATGGTGAACCTCGCCCTGGAGAATGCCTGTGACGAGGCCACATACCAGGTGTAGCTTTATTTCTTTAAATCAGCATCCAAATCTGGGATCTGTTCCTTATTTTGATATGTTTGTGTTCTGTTTTCTTTAGTTGGGTCTGGACATGGAGGAACTGGAGGACATGGAGGAAGACGCTGGTTTGGGAAACGGCGGCCTTGGCCGGCTTGCCGGTATGCTTTCTTTTCGCCTTTTTCAGATTCCAACAATTCAAACGCTCTTTTGCGCATGTTTGATGGCTTGAATGAACTCAGCTTGTGGAAGAGTAATTGTGTTTTTCCACATGTGTTGTCTGTCTTCCAGCCTGTTTCCTGGACTCCATGGCGTCGCTCGGCCTGGCTGCCTATGGTTACGGTATTCGCTATGAATTCGGAATCTTCAATCAAAAAATAATGAACGGCTGGCAGGTTGATCCGACAAAAAATATATAAATGATCATTGTGGGGGTTTTGTCAGGGCAGATGTGGGCTTAGGCAACGTAATGGCATACATTTAATAATATCCATAATTATGTGTTATCATTATCTTGTTTTGATTGTCCTTGTCAGTTTCTGAGTCTGACTCAGCTTAGAACATATTCACCTAATGAGTATTTTCTCTCCCTATGTCATTGTGAAGGTTGAAGAGGCTGATGATTGGCTGCGCTATGGCAACGCCTGGGAGAAGGCACGTCCGGAGTACATGCGCCCTGTGCACTTCTACGGAAGGACCGAGCATAACAGTGATGGTGTCAAATGGGTTGACACTCAGGTGAAAAAATATATATAAAATATATTTATAGAGCTATCAGCGAACAAATCTAAGAATGTAAAATGAGTTTCTCTCCCCCTGTAATGTGTTGGCAGGTAGTTCTGGCTTTGCCATATGACACCCCGATACCCGGCTACAGAAACAACGTTGTCAACACCATGAGGCTGTGGTCTGCAAAGGCACCATGCGAATTTAACTTAAAAGACTGTATGTATTTTGCAGGCAGTTTTTTTTAATTATATACAAAAAATCAGTAGACTCATTTTTTCTTTCTTCTCAGTTAACGTCGGTGGCTACATTCAGGCTGTGTTGGACCGAAACCTGGCTGAGAACATCTCCCGTGTGCTATATCCCAATGACAATGTAAGAAAGGAAGCCAACTTAGCTTTTTTATCTGCATAGTTATACGGTATGCTTGCGGTATGGCTCCTATTCAGACACATATCTGAATCTTAAAAATGGATTTCCATAATCTAGAGTAGACCTCAAAGGGTTTTGTCTTCATCTGCCTTTTAAATCTCATGTAAGGCCTGACCACTGTGCGTCGGCTCTCTACAGGCTCCAGATGGAGGATTTGGTTGATAACCCTCAAGTCAAGAGCGGTAATTTATGCCTGTGCAAGTGAGGGCAGAAACAGGTGGACCTGATATTTCAACTTGAATTAGTCATTAGATTAGAATTAGACCGCATGCACTGCTCTTATTATGTTGTCTAGTTTACTAAAGTAGTTTTATAAGATTACTGATGCATGCAGGTCTAATCTTGTCATTACTACTCCACATTTAAGAGAACCCTAAAATTTGGGCAATCATACTTTTTTAGGGAAAAAAATAAATTTATAGTTAATCCAAAATGTATATTTTTGTAAATCATGTTTTAAAAACTGTCTTGATTGATCACCGTTATTTTAGAATTGTTGTTTGTTAGCAACCTTTAAGACTTTTTTTTCCAAGCGGGTTTCTCTAAACCCCAAATGACCCGTCTTAATGAGACAGTTGTCTTATATTTTGGGACTTATTGGGTTTCATTAAATGCATGTAATAAATAGTTTATTCAAACAAGAAAACAACATTTTATGTAAACTGATTTCATGTAAATGTATGTTAAACTGAGTTATACTCAAAACTATAAGGCACTCAAATTTGTTGACCAAGTTGACAAAAATGTTTTTAAATATATTTTTTGTTCATTATGCTTGGTTAATTTTACAATAAATGGTATGCAATTTAACTTGAAAATGATCACTATAAGAGCGGGGATTTTCAAGGTGTGAGGTGGGCCAGAAGACTTGAAGATGTAACAATAATGAAAGGCCAGGCTGCAGCCATATCATATTCTCTGAGATAAGGCTCTCTGTGCCGCATTTAGAAAACCTCTTCTTTAGAGGATATAAGGGTACTAAAAACTAAATCAACAGTGAGGCAGGCGCATTGATCTGTCAGACTTCCAGTAATAACATGCCCATTCATGCTTGAACGATCCGCAAACTTTCAGCTAGGTGGCAGTAGTGCTCAATTTAATCAACAGGCTGACTAGGACA
Organism: Entelurus aequoreus; assembly: GCF_033978785.1. Classification (NCBI taxonomy): domain Eukaryota; kingdom Metazoa; phylum Chordata; class Actinopteri; order Syngnathiformes; family Syngnathidae; genus Entelurus; species Entelurus aequoreus. The sequence goes on along the minus strand of NC_084735.1, from coordinate 64,246,975 downwards.
TACAGTATAAGGAAAGTGTATACATATCAATACAACTGATAAAATATATGACAGAAAAAAATTGTGATTACAATTAATTAATTCCTGTCATTAATGAATGTAAATATTACACTGAAGATCATTTTAATTCTACAATAGGTCCAAACATAAGTCATCTTAGTAAAAGCTTCAAATTGATTGAAGTAACAGAAACGTATATAAATTAAGTTCAAATTGATGGCTACCAATTGTACAATGTAAACAGACCCGACAAAAAGGGAGGAGGGGTAGACCTCTATGCAAGCGCAAACTTAACGTGTAAGCTAGTTAATTATATGTTGTGAATGATATTATGGAAATGGTCACTGTAGAAATAATTAACGACACAAGTAAAAATATTATTGTCCCATGATATACTTATAAGATATAGATTTTTAACTTATTTCTGCTTCTTTTCATTCATATTTTACTTTAATGGTATGTTGATTGATTGATTTATTTGTATTTTATTCCTTTGTTTGTTTTTTTCTGAACAAAATTACTGAACTGAAAGCATTCATAGCCCTTGTGTTTGCTGTAATTACAATAGGTACTGAGGATATTGAATATCCTCAAGTGCAATAACATCTTTATTTGGACCAAGTGCTAGTCAACTAGCTTGACGCATACAGATAAATAAATGAATATGATCATGTTCTCAATTGTAGTTCAATTTGGGGGGTGTTCTTTGGGAGGTGGGGGTGGGGGGCAGACAACAATTGAGAACATCTGCTCTAGTGAGTTGCTTATTATCAAAACAGCTTTCAGTATCCATTCCTACATTTTTTTGAAGATAAGGTGTTGGCTAGAAATGTGTATACCTCTCATTTTTCGACTCGTAACTATGAAAGACACTGGCACATCATGGAATTGGTTGTCACACACTCTGAGGAGGGTTGTCACAAATGTTTTTTTAATACGAAAACAAAATAACTTTTTGAAACAAGTATGAAGGCAAAAGCAGTTTGATTGCATGACATTTTGAGAATTACATAACCTAATTCATTTTAGCACAACATGAGCAATGCCTACTGTACAGTATATGATACTGTGAAAATATATGTGAAAATCAATCTCAAAAAGCATGTGACGAGCAACTCTAAATGGTATTTCTTGCTAGCATCAAGGCTAACAACAGTGTAACAATGTGTTAAATAGCTAATAAAAACCTAAACTATAGCCTTTTCTTCACACTTTTTAAGAGTAACAATTGTTCTGTTATAAAGCATTGTGTAAAAGCCCAGCGGACAAATACGTAGGCGATTAATATTCACAATTTGACATGAAAAGCTTCTCACCTCAAGTTAAACTGTCTTACTCCAGAGAAGGCTAGGAGCCTGGTTTAGTAAGATCCAAATGCCACGCGCTAAACAGAGAGTTGCGTATGCAATTCAAAAGTGGTGATTTTGCATGCACAATACAGGGTTTTACTATGGAGATTATAATTCTCTGCACATTGATGTTATCATGCTCCTTCCTGTGTGTGATGTGTTGAACCAGCAGCACACCTCGATAATATGTAACACCTTTTCTGAATCGTAATCGAGACAACATATGCACACTGACACTTAATACTGTGCACGAGGCTGTGGATCGCATCACCGTCACCATCATCATTTGTGCGTATGGAATGACTCAAACGCAATAAAATGCATGATAAAAGAGGTGTTTCCATGTAGGAGATATATCATAATAATATATTCCTTAAATAAAAAAAACAAACATTAAAAAAAACGCCAGCAGACACTAAAACGCATCAATTGACTACATTTTAATCAGCCCCTTAGGTCATCCAGCAGCTATAAAATTATAAAAAGAAATTCCTGTATATGTATAACTATATGTCTAATATTTTTTATTTCTGACACACACACAAAGGACGAATAACTCTGTCCATTGTCTTTGCAGCGCGAGCACCTCTTTTTGCACATGTCCTTCCTACACATGCTAAAGAAAATGCAAAATAGTGCTTGCAAAACGGTGATGAGCTGTATAATATATTTGTATCTTTTCACAGTACTGTGGGCACTTTGATAATCAGCATATATTTTGCATATTAATGATGACAGACACAAAATGGATTGCACGCCTTATGTTTTAGTACGCGCAAAACTTTAGTAAATCAGGCCCTGGTGTGAGTTCTGATCCGAATTCATTCATTAATACATTTCCATACCACAATTTCAGGGTGGTGGCGAAATATAATGTGTGATAACCAACCCCGTTTTTTCCTAAATGTTGCATTCTTGATACATGCGCACAATGCATGTAGCTGTATAGCAACATTACACAGGCTAAACTTTTTAATATTGTTTACATGTGTGTGCAGTTTTAAGCAGCCCAGATAGACTCACGTGTCTCTTGCGATCTCCTTTTTCAGTTTTTTGAGGGCAAGGAGCTGCGTCTGAAGCAGGAATACTTTGTGGTTTCTGCTACCCTGCAAGACATCATCCGCCGTTTCAAGGTCTCCAAGTTTGGCTGCAGGGAGGTTGTTCGCACGGATTTCAGCAAACTGCCTGACAAGGTGAACGGAGAAGAAAAAAAATCTACAAAATAGTTTGTCAATTTTATAATACCTCCCTACCATTTTACTTCGCCTTTGTTAGCGTGTTGAATTCATCTGCAGGGTTATTGTCACATTACTTGAGAATAGTTAAGCCTTTTAAAAGCATTTCTTTTCTCTTTGAATTGGCTGACATTTAATGATGTTTTATATATTCAGGTTGCCATCCAGTTAAATGACACTCACCCGGCTTTGGCTATTCCTGAGCTGATGAGAGTTCTGGTGGATGATGAAAAACTTGAATGGAAACAGGTGAGGAGTTAGAGCAGAGGTCGTCAACAGGTAGTCTGGGTTAGGTACTGCAAGGGTGTCATGAAATATTTGGTTGTTTAGCCTGAAAAAACAACAACATTGTATTTCCCCCACATTTTTTTCATGAATGACTTTAAATACACATGAACATTTATCCAACACATTATAGTGAACACATAAATGGAGGCAAAAAAAAACACAGTCAGCGACAAACAGGAGCTTTCATGCAGGGAACCAGTCTATCACCTGTCTCTCCTATGCCTGATTGCTGCTGTCCCAATCACAAGGCTCTGTCAGGTTCCCTGTGATTGGCTGAGAGCCCATTCTCAGCTAGTAGATGGTTTGTGTTTAAGTATTTGGATTGTCAAAACTGATAGTTTTCTAACTTGACTAAAAAACCAAAACAGAAGAGCTCAGCCTACCCTCCACCTCAGAAACTATAGGTTAACACAGGGCCTTAGCACAAGTTCAATTTAAAACACCATTTCATACATGAAGATATACAAGTAAGGGTTCCCTGTTTCATCCTCAGATTAGATTGGGGGTCCTTGGTCCTACGCATTTTTTTTTGTTAAAAACTGTACTGAAATGTTAAATTAAGCCATTTTTGTTATTGTGGCTAGGCTTGGGATGTGTGTGTGCATACGTGTGCCTACACCAATCACACAGTCCTCCCAGAGGCTCTGGAGAGATGGCCCGTGGACTTGTTTGCCCATCTGTTGCCCCGTCACCTTGAAATTGTCTATGAGATCAATCGTCGCCACCTGGAGGTTAGTACTGTGTATTGCAACGTGCTGTCATTTGTCATGCCATGCACACATTGCATCCTATAGCCCCTGCTTACTTAATAGAGCTGAGGAATAACACCGGTGCGGTTGATTGGCAAGTTCATTGATCTGGTTCAGGAAGGCGCATGCTTGTAATGCTGAAGCATTTCAAGACAACGACATTGTGGTGTGCATGCATTCTTTCTAGTGCACAGTGAAACTAGGAAACAATGAAAACATCTAAAAAAAAAAAAGAAATTTAAAAAGCAGTAGGGATGTTGTCAAATACACAAGTAAAACTGAGATTTTATATAAGGGCCCTAAGGGCTTGTGTTTTCCAAAATGAGAATGCAAACCTAAGACTAATTTCCTGTTGCAGTTTCACATGGTTTTATTCCACATCTGAGCCCTTTGGGGGACTAAACGACAGGTCTCGGGTTTATACACTCCAGTGGATGAAATGAATGCGACTGATTCTTTACCCCCTGCAGCCACCAAACTAACCAAAGCGCCTATTTCCCATCAGCTACAAAAATTCCAACCGTCCTGAATCAAAGACTACATTTTTCAGACACACAATTTCAGGAGGAAAAAATACAGTTGGAGACCTGCCACGGTATTTGGCAGTCCTCTCTGTCAGTCTGGTTTCACTGCAGAGCTGCGGACGGTCGCTTGGGGACCTATGTGCCAAAATATGAATTAAAGGTGAAAAGTCAAATGAAAGCTGCTTTCATTTACCTGCACACCATCTCCAAGCATAGTGAAAGACAGAAACACCTCAAAAGGACACTGCTGCTTTTATACGGACTGAAAGATTTGTGTTGATTTCATTCACCAGAATGTTGCTGCAAAATTCCCTGGTGATGTAGATCGACTGCGCCGTATGTCCATTGTTGAGGAAGGGGGACAGAAGAGGATCAACATGGCCCATCTGTGCATTGTGGGCGCGCATGCGGTCAACGGCGTCGCCCAGATCCACTCAGACATCCTCAAAGCCACTGTGTACCTTGTCACACGTTCATGCACCTTTTGCCCCTGTGGTTCCTGGAGCCATGTTATTATTTGTGCATCCTGATTTATGTCTGCCCCGCAGCTTCAAGGACTTCTATGAAATGGACCCACATAAGTTCCAGAACAAGACTAACGGCATCACTCCTCGCCGCTGGCTGGTGATGTGTAACCCTGGCCTGGCTGAGGTCATCGCCGAGGTTAGTGGCGTTTTTAACACACATACCTCCCGCGCACATCCCACCTATGCTTTATCTTCTACTGTCATGTGAGACGTGATGGAGCATTTATCCGCTCGTTCTCCACTTTTGTTTTAATCAAGAGAATTGGTGAGGATTTTATCCGTGACCTGGACCAGCTGCAGCGTCTGCGCAAGTTTGTGAACGACGACACTTTCATCCGCGATGTTGCCAAAGTGAAGCAGGTGAAGCCAAGTTCATGCATTTGATCGTGGAGTTTGTGCTGTTTGTTCCTTCAGGCTCAACATCTAAACAGATATTAGTAGTTTTTTGCGTCAGCGGGGTCTCCTTTCATTAAGTCGAGCATTGCATTTTTTTAAGGAATTGTTTTGCTCAATTTGAGAATATGAAGCTCTGCAAAGCAACTACCCGACAAGTAAAAGACAAGCTGAAGTCACTCTCGTTACCTTTTATGTACATCCAGGAAAACAAGCTGAAGTTTTCCGTGCACTTGGAGGAGCACTATAAGGTGAAGATCAATCCGAACTCCATGTTTGATGTTCAAGTCAAGAGAATCCACGAGTACAAGAGGCAGCTGCTCAACTGTCTGCACATCATCACCTATTACAACCGTAAGCATTGTCCATCCATTTTAATCCACATAATTTTTTTCATACAGTATTGACCAGGATATAAAACAACCATGAATATAAGACTATGTCCACATGAACATGGATATTTATGTAAAATATGCTCATACAACCTCTATCCACAAGCTGGAAAAAAAGCAACAACAGCTGACTTTGTGGCATTATAACTAACGCCTCTGTTAATCAATATAGTGACATACTGGATGTGGAGGATCTTTAAAATCAGTCCACACTTAGACGGCGCCCAGGAAACATCATGAATGTATTACTTTTTGCCCTTAAGTATTATAAGGCAAACGCACGCACGTGCCTGAATAACATCACGTTTTATCATTAAAAGTTTTAAAACACAAGATAATGCCGCACATTTCTTATGATAACAACCAAAAAACTCAGTTTTACTTTTAAACCCTAACCCTATTGATGGGTCAAACAATACTGAAGGATCAATGCCTGATGGAGTACAATGATTGATAGTGTCCTTCGAAAAAAAAAAAACATGTGACTGATACAGCTGCCGTGTTGTTTGACTGTGAAGCGTCAAACTGTGGTTATCAGGAAGCTTACTTTTAACTCGTAGTAAGAGAAGTCAGAAAAGTCGTGTTTGGCATTGTTTTTTGTTTCCATCATCCATCTAAATGGAACTAAAAAAAAAGTAAAAATTCTGACGTGTGGCATCATTGTATCTTAAAGCGTTTGGCTTTTCCTGTTTACTATACTGTATATATACTGTATGTGTGTATATATATATATATATATATATATATATATATATATATACATATATATATATATATATATATATACATATATATACACACATACAGTATATATATATATATATATATATATATATATATATATATATATATATATATATATATACACACACACACACATACAGTATATATATATATATATATATATATATATATATATATATATACACACACACACACATACAGTATATATATATATATATATATATATATATATATATATATATACACACACACACACATACAGTATATATATATATATATATATATATATATATATATATATATATATATATATATATATATATATATATATATATATATATACCTGCTCAGTGGCCTTGTGGTTAGCGTGTCCGCCGAGTCATACCAAAGACTATAACAATGGGACCCATTACCTCCCTGCTTGGCACCCAGCATCAAAGGTTGGAATTGGGGGTTAAATCACCAAAAATGATTCCCGGGTGCGGCCATCGCTGCTGCTCACTGCTCCCCTCACCTCCCAGGGGGTGATCAAAGGTGATGGGTCAAAAGCAGAGGATAATTTCGCCACACCTAGTGTGTGTGTGACAATCATTGGTACTTTAACGTTTTTAATATATATTCGGCGTGGCGAAGTTGGTAGAGTGGCTGTGCCAGCAATCGGAGGGTTGCTGGTTACTGGGGTTCAATCCCCACCTTCTACCATCCTAGTCATGTCCGTTGTGTCCTTGGGCAAGACACACTTCACCCTTGCTCCTGATGGCTGCTGGTTAGCGCCTTGCATGGCAGCTCCCGCCATCAGTGTGTGAATGTGTGTGTGAATGGGTGAATGTGGAAATACTGTCAAAGCGCTTTGAGTACCTTGAAGGTAGAAAAGCGCTATACAAGTATAACCCATTTATCATTTATTATCATTTATATTTATATATATATATATATATATATATATATATATATATATATTTATATATATATATATATATATATATATATATATATATATATATACATTTTCTACCGCTTATTCCCTTCGGGGTCGCGGGGGGCGCTGGAGCCTATCTCAGCTACAATCGGGCGGAAGGCGGGGTACACCCTGGACAAGTCGCCACCTCATCGCAAGGCCAACACAGATAGACAGACAACATTCACACTCACATTCACACACTAGGGCCAATTTAGTGTTGCCAATCAACCTATACCCAGGCGCGTGTCTTTGGAGGTGGGAGGAAGTCGGAGTACCCGGAGGGTACCCACGCAGTCACGGGGAGAACATGCAAACTCCACACAGAAAGATCCCGAGGCCGGGATTGAACTCACAACTACTCACGACCGTCGTATTGTGAGGCAGACGCACTAAACCCTCTTCCACGTATTGACTTTTTATTCCAGCAGATGCCAGATAATCATTATGAATCACCATTATAGTATTAGTACACTGTCAATACAGGTAGTAAGTGTGCCATGCATACTGAGGCGTCATTTACCCATCACTCCTTAAGCCGGCGTTTTTGAAACTCCCCACTGTGGCCGAAGTTTTCACAAGGCCTCCTTTTAAGGACAAAAGTGTACTTTTTTGTGCAGACTAAGAAGTCGGAACGCATAAAAAAATATGCTTTTTTTTTTTTTTAATGTTATTCGTTTTTGTGCGGACTTGGCTTAAACGGGACCTATTTTGCAAAACTAACTTTCAACCTTTGACACTTTTTTAACCGTGGTGTTTGTGCCACTGCCACAGTTCTACAGGTTATGTATGTGTGTGTGTGTGTGTGTGTGTTTGTGAGTGACAGGAAAAAAAGCCCTGACTGGCTTGGGGATCGGTTGTCGGTTTGCATGTACTTGTAAAAACATCTGTATTGTTGAGTCAATACAGTAATATTTCAGCTGTTCTTATTGTATTCTCATATCTCTCCTAGGAATCAAAAGAGAACCCAACAAACAGTGGACTCCCAGAACCGTCATGATTGGAGGAAAGGTATGTGTCATGCAATTCATTACTTAACCAAAATAATTCAGAAAAACAAAAACATTTGAGTTATCAGGAGTGTTTTTGCGGTTTTCAATGGTTAGCTTCAAACATATTTAATGTTGTAGCTGCTTTTTCTTTTTGATACTAAAGTTAATAAAGGTTTTATGATGTAACTAATAATATTGTATACATATTATATCCAATGGGAAACATTGTTTCACCATACACACAAATTGGGAGACAATGAGCGTCCCAGGGCAGATGGTGTTCAATTTCACAGGCCCCAATCTAAGTAGGCCTTGTTTGTCGTTGTTAAACACAGCTAGCGTGACATGTCGTTTGTTGCAGGCTGCTCCTGGCTACCACACTGCCAAGATGATTATTCGTCTGATCACAGCTATCGGCGAAGTGGTCAACAATGATCCTGTGGTGGGAGACCGGCTCAAAGTCATCTTTTTGGAGAACTACAGAGTCACACTGGCTGAGAAAGGTGCATTAATTTGTATTTACATGCCGTAAAAACTAAGGATGTCCCAATCAACATTTGTGGCCTCCGGTTCCGGAGTTACAATCCGATACTTGGACAGTAGATTATAGAACTGCAAATGTTTGGTAGCAAGTAAATAAAGTAAAAACAATAAAAACATTTTTTTAAACTTATCTTATCTTATTAACATTTTAATTTACTGGTGTTTTTGTAAATCAGTTGATGCATTATATTTGTGGTATTGAATGCTAAACACAATTTATTTAACAAAACATAGTGGCTGGTGCATAACAACCAAACAAAAGCAAGAACTACTCTCTGCTCCCATTCAAATAATTTGGGTTTTGCCCTCAGTCTTCTTGTAACCAGATACTTAGTCCCCAAGTTTGTAACCACTGACAAAAACAAACCAATATATTTTGTAATGACAAGTAAAATTAAATATTGATCTAATCATTTTGGTATTGTTTGTATACTGACACTACACTCGGTATCAATAGTATCGACATCTGGAAGATCTCCCCTACTTTACATTAATCTGTTAACTTCTTGTGTCATTCTGCTCAGTGTATGTGTGTAGCATGCCGAGCCATCTTGTTTCTCTAGCCTCCGGTAATAATGATACTTTCAAGAAACTTTGTTTATTTTCTGACATGGTGGTGAGGATTAGTATCTTAGAAATACACAACACATTAGTTGCAGCTTGCTGTCAAATTTGAGCCGGTGTTGTGGAAGAAACATTCCCTCCTGGAATTCATGCAACTCCTGTATGCAAGGAATTTGGAATTGTAATTATGTCTCCCTGGGCGTGCATCCTTTTTGAAGGAATTGTTCACGTGAGCACAGTCTTTAGCCGTGTAAACACTGGGACACTGCTGCAGTAAAGATCAACTGGGTATTCAACCAATCGCCGATCAGTTAAAAAAGGTAGTATCAGCCCGCGATCCAAACCCATGAACGGGATCGGGATATCTCTAGTAAAAACACAGACGCTCTGACCATCGGAACCATGGATAGAGCCAACGTGGAGATGGCTGAGGAGGCAGGCGATGACAACATCTTCATCTTCGGCATGAGGGTGGATGATGTTGACGCCATGGACAAGAAAGGGTCAGCACTTTTATGTGGGCTCTGTATCGAGGATGTCGTTGTGGCTTGTACAGCCCTTTGAGACACTTGTGATTTAGGGCTATATAAATAAACATTGATTGATTGATTGATTGAAGATGTCTGGAGAGTCATGAGCGCTTACCTGTGTCACCATTCAAGGTATACCTGCTGCGGACCTCTCGGAGCAGATCTCCACGGCTGGCACAGAGGCCTCTGGCACGGGCAACATGAAGTTCATGCTCAACGGCGCTCTGACCATCGGAACCATGGATGGAGCCAACGTGGAGATGGCTGAGGAGGCAGGCGATGACAACATCTTCATCTTCGGCATGAGGGTGGATGATGTCGACGCCATGGACAAGAAAGGGTCAGCACTTTTATTGTCAAACAGCAAATTAGTACAAATATAAAATAACAAATTGGTCATGCAAATTTTGCACACTTGAAGGTGTGGTATGTATGTGCAGACATAGAAATATACTGGATTTAACATGTAAACACTGTGTTTTGTCCAACATAAGGAAGTACTTCTCTGTGACCCTGTAGATACCATGCAGGAGAGTATTACAACCGCCTGCCTGAACTAAAGCAAGCTATTGACCAGATTGCTGGTGGCTTCTTCAGCCCAAAGCAGCCTGACCTGTTCAAAGAAATTGTCAACATGTTGATGCATCATGACAGGTAAATATATCCTCCTGGGGACCAGTGTCATCTGCACTAGACATCTGTTTTTGCTCCATCTCAAGAAAAGAAAAACACAAATGTCCACTGCAAATTTACAAAAAACTACATGTCTGAATGCTGGTACAACCACCACACACACATTTAGCTTGTATCTGGTTCATATTTCATCAGAGAGTTAATCACATTATCGTTTGCAGATTCAAGGTCTTCGCTGACTATGAAGATTATATTAAATGCCAAGAGAAAGTCAATGTGCTTTACAAGGTGTGTACAAAACGATCAAGATTTTAATGAGAATTGGTATTAGAATCGATCTTATTATTCATTGCTTGCATGAATATCCTTATACCAGAACCCCAAGGAATGGACCAAGAAGGTGATCTACAACATTGCTGGGTGTGGCAAGTTCTCCAGTGACCGCACCATCGCCCAGTACGCCCGTGAGATCTGGGGGATGGAGCCCACACTTGAGAAACTTCCTAATCCTGATAAACTAGACTAAACAGTCCATTGTCTTCAACATGTGAATGGTTGATGTTTTTATTGTAAAAAAAAAAAAAATTGCCAAGTTGGAATCTGTGCCTGGGTGGTTAAAGTTCATTCAAAAAGGTGAACCCACACATTTTTAAAATCAAATTCTACATGCATCCCCACACAGCGCCACAAACAAAACCCATAAGCGACATACACTGCGTACGTCATTTACATATAAAAACAAAATCACAGCTTGCAGCCATGTTCGAGGGATGCAGCGATTGCAATTAGCTGCTGTGAAGTGGATCAAGGAGCTTTGTGTGGGGCTTTGTGAATTGACAGGGGATTTTTTTTTGAAATGCAAAAATCTCAACTTGCACTTGCACTCAAACCCATTCTGAATAAAATCTGTCAAAATACAATAAAAGCCCGTGTGAATACTTTTAGCTACTCTCATTCTAACTCGACCCCTGAGTGCAGCCATGTTTTTATACCAATAATGTCAACACAAAAACTGCAGCACATATCAAGCCTTTCAAGCAGGGGCGGATTAAGAAATTTTGGCCCCCTGGGCCTGACATGGTCTTGGCCCCTCAACCCCCCGCGCGTGTGGGCGCACACACACGCACGCACTATGCAAGAAATACTGTATACTGTGAACAGACATGCACACTGTACTGTACAGAAGAGTGCACATACTGCACACACACTATTAGGTATACCACACAGACACTGACAAGCACAGGTTTCACACAGACACAGGGGGAGGGGATAAATGGCCTAAAAATAAACATTTTTGAAAATGATTACGCCCACTTCAGTGATGGTGCATTGGGTCATTTGAGAGATATTATGTATTGGAAGTTGGTAGCTATCATGAAATAAACCCCCCAACCCACCCAAAAAACTAAATCGGACATGATTTTTGCCCCCTTTTCCTCCCTTCTATCATTAAAAATAAAATAATATCTTAGGAAAACACATTGGCATAACGGCAGCTGTGCAGCAAATTGAGGCTCAAAGTCTGTATCTATTTGTGGTTAAGCTTGAGGAGAAGGAGAAAGGTAAAATGATAACATGCATCGGAGAGCACCACAAAGAAAGGTGTAGGCCAGTTCATGGTACAAGGGCTGCATGCAGGTCAAGATAGCCCATTTCCAAGAATGCTATAGTGGCTGGACAGGCACTGGACATGTCCTGAACTCAGTGTCAGACGTGGCTGCCGAATACTTGGATGAAGTGAAGCAGCTGACAGATCTCATGCTGCCCCATCTGAAGACTGTCCTGGCCAGGCAGAGGATGGATGAGGAGACCTTCCCAATGGACCCTGTCAGTGAACAGGCTAGTAACATTGATGGCACCCCTGTGCACAACATTGGGATGGAGAGACAATGTGGCAAGGTGGACTACAAACTGAAGAAGTTGGGCACACTGAACGCAGTCAATAGGTCAATAATTTTACAGAAGAGCCAGGAGCTTCAGAGGTTTCAAGGCAGCAGCACAAGCAAAAAGGGAGGTTGAACTCAACTGGAGTAAATTCATGAAGGCAAAATTCGAGAGTAGGGCAGATGAGAAACAAGAGATGGCTCAAAGAAAGGAGAGTAAGAGACTAGACATGCTGGACACACTGAAATCTTTTGATGGCCCCTTCACGATAGTGGGGAAGTTGAAAAGTTCCTTGTGGATGAAAGTCTGCACAAGAATGCAAAGCTGCAGAGAATGAAGCTTGAGGTTCAGTTTGCCAGAGAAAGCACCAAGCTTCTGCCTAAAGTCAATCCTATCTTCACAATCCAGGTGACACTTCCCAGAAATGGCAAAAGTGCAATTCTCCAAGTCATAATGGATACTTAGAATTTTATGGTGGTGGTAAGTATTCATGAAAACAGGTAGCCTAACATTAGTGAATGGGTGAATTCTGGAAATAACCTAAAAATCTTACACAGTGCACCTTTAAGCAAGGGGTTTCTTTCGTGCTTTCAATTTTGCAAAATCATCCACCACATCATTGAAGTCCAACTCTCTTGTCAGCTCACTCTCAATTGCCATTAGAGATAACGCATTTAATCTTTTCTGAGTCATTCTTGTGCGCAGCTCATTTTTTACTCTTGACAAAAGAGAGAATGAGCGTTCTCCCTCACAGTTACTGACCGGTAGAGTGAGAAAAATCTGTAGCGCAATGTATGTATTAGGAAACGTAGGCTGTAGTCCAAAATGTATTATTGTTTTGAGCAGTCCTGAAGGGGTCCTCTCCTCATCAGTGTTGTTGAGCTGTATAAAAGATTTGAACTGTATAAGCTCCTGTCCAAGACTTTCATTGAGGTCAGATGGGTATGATTCAGTGAGAATCTTGGCCTTGTGAAGGACTGAAGCATTGGACTCTGTATCCAAAGAGAAAAGGACACTGAACAAATTGTTCAGATGTTTGTAGGCCTCCAGACGGTGATTAAGGCTTGAACTCAGTTGATCAATAGAGGCAATAAATGTCTCTATTTGAAACAGTTGCCTTCCCTCAAGCACAACATCTGGGGATGCTGATTCATCAGCAAACTTTTTACGTTTCCTCGTCCGTTCAGCCCTGTAAGATGGGGTGCCACCCAACATGTTTAAGGCTTTCTGCTCAAAATGATCAAATAGATCTCTTTGGGAGAGAACAAAGGTGCGCAGAGATTCCAGCAATCTAACTGCTGTACCAAGGTCCATGTCTGCTTTTTGAAGTTGCAGACTTGTGGCCTGAAATCTGGACAGAACAGTGTCCCAAAAGCCTGCCATGAAGGCCATCTCAAGTGAATCCAGCTTCCGCACTAGACTGTCAGCTTCAGTTCGTGTGTCTCGTTTCTCTGTGTCATCAGTGGAAATAACCTGTAGTGCTGCTTTTATTTTACTGTAGTTCTGCCACAGTGCTTTGGTAGATTCTGCACGGCAACTCCAACGCGTGTTGGATAAAGCTTTAAGTGTGAGATCTATGTTGGAATTGCCAAATACCCTGTCCCATCGGTGTGTGGATGCAGTTGTGAAGTTGTAAATAGACTGAATCAAGTCAAAATACTTAGAGACTTCATTTCCACATCTGTCAATGCTGTTGACTCCCACCAAATTCAAAGAGTGAGCTGCACATGGAATATAGTGTATTAATGGGTTGCTTTTCTTTAAGTGAGCCTGCAACCCATTATACCTCCCTGACATGTTGCTGGCATTATCATAAGCCTGCCCCCTGCAATTTGACAGCTCTAACCCTAGATTTTCCAACACAGACATGACACAGTTAGCCAAACTTTCACCTGTATGGCTAGTAATGGGCTCAAAACCCACAAAGCGTTCAACAACACTGCCCTCTTTGCTAACAAAACGGAATATGAATGTCAATTGGTCCACATGAGATAAATCTGGGGTTGAATCCACAATGATAGAGTAGTATTTGCTTGCTTGCAGTTCATCTGCTATAGCCTGTTTGGTTTTTGCACCCATCAATTCAATGAATTCCTCACAAATGGTGGAGGACAGATATGAGGTATTACCTCGACCCATCTGCCCAAACTTTCTGATGTGATCCTTTAGAAAGGGATCAAATTCAGCCAGGACCTCCAGAATACCAAGGTAGTTCCCATTGAGAGGAGACCCTAACGATTCATTTTTACCCCTAAATGCAAGGCCCCTTTCTGCAAGGAATTTAATGACTGCAACAACTCTTTGTAACACCTGCCTCCAATAGCTGCTCTCTGCCTGAAACTGTTTGAACAGGTCTGCATCAACTGTGGCACCTTTGGCGCGGTTCAAGACTGCTTGCATGCAGGTTATGTGCTCAGCACTTCGCTCATGTTCACCAAATCTTTCTGAGTGTTTCCAATCACAATAGCCTGTCACAAAAGAATGCGTTTTTGGGGAAAACAGTTTGCATGCAAAGCAGTAAACATTACCAGTAGAGGGAGAGTACATCAGCCACTCTCTTTGTACTCGTTGTCCATTGGGCAAGTGTGAAGTAAAATGTTCATTGTTTAGGCATCGGGTTTTGCCTCCTAGCCCACTGTTCCTCACAGAAGCTGGATAATGGCTGTGACGGTTGTGAAATGATTTTGCACCTCTTTGAATAAGAACTTCCTTCATTGACTCAGTGAGGGTCTCAGCCCATTTAGCGGGATCACTAGGTAGAGTTGTCACTGTAGATGGTGTTGAAGAAAGATTCAGCTCATTTTCTATGCTGTCCAGAGGTGCAGTGACCTCACATTCATCCGAGCAACTGGCTACTGCTGAATTGGTTGAATCATAAGCATCAGAAGCATTTGGTTCAGTGTCTACACTTGTAGTGGTCTCAGGATCTTGGGAGCTACATGCTAGCTCAGGTGCATTGCTAACCTTAGCTGAATTTGCAGTAGCATTTATAGAATTGCTTTCAGCAGATGTCTTTGTACTGAAGAAGCTGGAGATATTTGGAACACTCTCAAGTAAAACTGATTCCTTTTTTTTCTTTTCTTGCTGAATTTTTTTTCTAGCTCCTCCACTTAAACGTTTATGATCCATATTTCCCTTCTTTCTTTGCACATTGGCTCTTTGCCTATCACAACAGATAAACCAACTATGTGTGTGTGTGTGTGTGTGTGTGTGTGTGTGTGAGTTTGTTTGTGTGTTTATGATCGGTGCTGCTTCCTTCAAGTGTGTGAGGTGATTTAGAAAACTAGCAACCCAGCATCAACACTCCAAAGCAGAGAATAACAGCTTACTAGCATAGACAATTGAGAGCAGAGAATCAACTGATTCGTCTGATAGACAGCAGGAGAGCAGAGTGGTCAGTGATGATTGAATCAAGAAAATGTCTAAATGGCAAGGGAACAGACTGATTTGTACTGAGGAGAAAGAGAGAGAGAGCCAATTACAGTGAAATATATTCCAAAAGAGCCAAGTGACTAGCTGAAGGCAGGGACAAATGCCTTGGAGTGACCAACAAGAGTGCAAAGTACCAAATGGCAAAATGTGGAAAGACCAACAGGCAGATCTGCTTTTACCTCTTATCTTTACAACCAAAAAGTTGCTAAATGATGTTTTCAGTCGCTAGCCAGGTATGGCCAAAAGACGCGAAATCTAGCGGCAAAGTCGGTCAATCACACAGTGAAACAAATAATTTTAAAAAGATAGTAATCGTACAATGTCTTGTACTTTTGTCTTCTTTCTTAATATTTCTCAAAGGACACCAAAATGTCGCTATCTGCAGGCAGCTTGCTAGCTATGATGGCAGCAACAATGTACCTTAGAGTGACTGACCAACAAGAGCTCAAAGTACCTAATGGCAAAATGTGGAGAGACAGACACAATAAATTGCATTAAGATGAAGAGAACTGTTGCTATTATTAATCTTAACATCAACCAGAAAGTCGCTAAATGTCACCAGCCAGGTATGGCCAAAAGTCGCTTAATTGGCCACACACAGTAACAGAGAAACTAACAAAAAAAAGATCATAAAGATAATAGTTGTACAACTGTGTGTACTTTTGTCTTCTTTCTAAATATTTTCCCAAAGGACACCAAAATGTTGCTATCTGCAGGCGGGAGCGTGCCTATGTTCCCCGGGTCCTATGTTCCCCGGGTCCTATGTTCCCCGGTTGTTCCTGGGTCTTTGTATGCGACCGGGGAACTTAGGACCCTTTTTCTAAAAAAAGGTCCTATGTTCCCTGCATTGTATCTGGCGAAATTGCGAAATTGTGCCCTGACCAAAACCATCCCTAAACCTAACCTGTCACAGGGCGTTGTGGAGCACTTTTTTTTGGCGAAATTGTGCCCTGACCAAAACTATCCCTAAACCTAACCTGTCACAGGGCGTTGTGGAGCACTTTTTTGGCGAAATTGTGCCCTGACCAAAACCATCCCTAAACCTAACCTGTCACAGGGCGTGCGGCAGCAGATAGAGCAACTCAAACGCGAACTTCCTTCCTTCGACAACTTAAACGCGTCTCTGTCATGCGTGTCTGCGTGCGTCTTACTTAGTCGCGCATTGGAAGCAGCGGGGAACATAGAACCCTTTTCTGGAAAAAGTGTTGTACGTTCCCCGCAGCGGGGAACATAGAACCCTTTTTTTTAAAAAGGGTCCTTAGTTCCCCGGTAGAGGGGAACATAGGACCCGGGTAACATAGGGACGGGGAACATAGGGATGACCCGCTGCAGGCAGCTTGCTAGCTATGATGGCAGCAACGATGTCTGCCAGACAGGAGAGAGTGGTCAGTGACGATCGAATCGAGAAAATGACAAAATGGGTCAAAGACCAAAAAGTTATTAACTGACAGCAGTGACAAATGTCAGACTGTAAACTTTCTCGAAAGAAAAGGACAAAATGGGAAGATGCTGATAATAACAGCAAAATGGAAAATATAAGAATTTCCAAGTAATGCTCAACTCAAGTGTGTGTGTGTGTGTGTGTGCGCGCGTTAAACTTCTTGTTGAATGATTTCAAATTATCTCTGAGTCTGAACTGAGGGAAAGGAAACCAAATTTTGAGCAGTCTCTCACGAGTTCAAAATACCAAATGAGGAGATTCTAAAAGAACAGACCGGTTTATGAAAGACTTGATGGGGGAGGGGCACAGCTAAGAATACTTGAGTGAGATTCTGTGATCCAAATTCGAGATAGAGCTTTTTGATAATGATAATTTGTCAGAGTAAGGTTGTGTAATCAAAATTTGAGAATGAGCTTTGTCAATCAATCAAGAATATTTGCATTAAGTTCTGTGATCAAAATTCAGAAACAACCTTTAATAATTGATAAAGAATATGTGAGTGAGGTTGTGTGATCCATCCAATTTGAGAATTAGCTTTGATAATAATGATTGAGAGCCTCTGGCCCTCTGTGGATCATGGCCGCGGGGCCAATTTTGCCTGGCCCCTTGGGGCCTCTGTGAGTCGTGGCCGCGGGGCCAAGTTGGCCTGGCCCCTTGGGGCCTCTGACCCTCTATGGATCGGGGCCAAGTTGGCCTGACCCCTCGGGGCCTCTGGCCCTCTATGGATCATGGCCGCGGGGCCAAGTTGGCCTGACCCCTTAGGACCTCAGGCCCTCTGTGGGTCGCGGCCGCGGGGCCAAGTTGACCTGGCCCCTTGGGGCCTCTTACCCTCTATGGATCGTGGCCGCGGGGCCAAGTTGACCTGGCCCCTTGGGGCCTCTGGCCTTCTGTGGCTCGCGGCCGCGGGGCCAAGTTGGCCTGGCCCTTTGGGGCCTCTGGCCTTCTGTGGGTCGTGGCCGCGGGGCCAAGTTGGTCTGGCCCCTTGGGGCCTCTGACCGTCTATGGATCGTGGCCGCGGGTCAAGTTGACCTGGCCCCCTGGGGCCTCTGACCCTCTATGGATCGTGGCCGCGGGGCCAAGTTGGCCTGGCCCCTTGGGGCCTCTGACCGTCTATGGATCATGGCCGCGGGGCCAAGTTGGCCTGGCCCCTTGGGGCTTAAGATTATTATTTTTGCAAAAGTAGTTTTGCTTGGGTCGCGGCCGCGGGGCCAAGTTGGCCTGGCCCCTTGGGGCCTCTGGCCCCCTGGGCCTGGGCCCGGTAGGCCCGGTCATTAATCCACCTATGCTTTCAAGGGATGCGTACTATCAGATGGAGAGCAGAGGACATTTACCTGGATTCAACTCTGAATAATCGCCTGTAAAATGTTTTTATAAACATTCAAACATTTTATAAATACAGTACATAGCCTTTTAATGCATGTTGTCATTTATCTACAGCGGATAACATTTTGTATAATCTATATGTTTATTTGCTTTAGTTTACATGTAACTGACATTTGCAGACAACAGCTATCTTAGGAAATGTGTGTTCAGGTGACAATCTGTGAAAACAATCTATTCCTGACGCTGATGAAAGAACAGTACTGTGCAAATATGTGATTGTTTGCAAATGCCCTACATTAGGCTGATTTGATCAGTTTAAGGAAGGGAAGGGTTATCTTTGTACTAGTTCATTCTTTTATCTTATGAGATGGTACTTCCAGGACTGTAGCAAGATAACCAATGGGAAGTTTTGAACTGTAATTAATAGTAAAATGAGATTTTCAGGGTTATTTAAATAACTATATTTTTTCTATCTAGTATTTACATTATTGTATGTGTTTGTTGTATACTGTATTATTGTATATATTTAAAATAATTATGTAAAAATTATATGCAATGAATGATTCACTTTCAGTGTTCTACTGCCTTAGTTACCAGTGCAGCATCCAGCTTATGACAAATAAAACATTTTTTAAACCAAAAAAATATACAAACATTACCAACAGTGAGCATATGTTACCAATAGTGGTTTAACAGAATCGATTTAACAAACAACAGAGCCGGTGAGACTATGGTGAACTCCAACAAGACCTTCAACACATCAGGGACTAATGGCCTTTACTGTGAACCAGGTCAATGTCACAAACAATGCCATGAAAAAAGCCACACCACTGGCTAAGATTTGGATCTTTGTCTGGTCCGATAAAATGATGAACTAATAAATGTCTATATTTTATATCATAAAAAGGCTGTCAATCATGGCTGTTGCGTGCACATGCACATAGACTAAATTTAAAAACTGATGCTCAGTTTTTTATATTTCTGTACACTTTTCCAAACACTGCAGTTGTACTAGAACGTCATCCTTCTAGTGCAACTGGTGTTGTTAGTAAGGCGTAGCTTACATGATTGTACCGAGAAGAGGGCGGGATATAATGCACACAGTATCTTTGAATGCGAGCGCCCTCTAGGCATCCGCCTAGACGCTCACGCTACAAATACGGTACATCCGGAAAGTATTCACAGTGGTTCACTTTTTCCGGGTTTATGCCGGTTGCTGGTGGGTCGGGGGCGGTCTTCACGTCCAGTTGCGGGGAGTCTCTGGGCCCCTCGGGGCCGGGCGTCCCGCTTTTTTGCCCGCATGGGGTGTGGTCTCTCGCTGACGCTGGCTGTCCCCTGCGTCTCCCGTGCCTTGTCCTCTGTCGGGCGCGTCTGTCTATAGCCTGCTGCTGGCCCTGCCCAGGTTCCTGTCTCTGGCCGGCCTGGTTGCGTGGAGCCAGTGGTCCCTTGATCCCTGGGCGCCGCACCTGCTGTTTTGGGTTGGGCTCTCTGGGAGGCTGGGGCCGTACTTTGGCTCCCGCACATACTGGGAGACAAATAAGTTGTACATACAAATACACATATATACTCACATTCACACAATTATTCATACATACTGTATATACATACGTACGCTCACCCATATGTACCTACACTCCCACATACCTACCCACACATTCAATGTACATACATCCACATGCACGTTCACTGTAGAAACATACATATACACATACTGTATATATACAAGCACATACTGTATGCATACATGCACGTTTCATCTAACATAATGCAGAGAATAATTTCGCCACACCTAGTGTGTGTGTGACAATCATTGGTACTTTAACTTTAATATATTAACGTTGTTCCCCTAGGGGAAACTGGATAACACACGGCACACTGACCAAGCTTAACCTAATGTTACTATAACAATCTACAAGGTTAATACAGTTTGCTTGTCTTTCTTTCCCTCCACTTATCTGCTTTCGTTTGTATTTCAAGTTATCATTACATATATGTATCGTTACATTTGAAACAATTGTATTGTTAATAATATTAAGTAATTATTGTTATTATTCATTATCAATAGTACTATTTTTATTATTCATTATTAATAGTACTATTTCTATTGGTATTTGTATTGCTCCATTTGTAGTGTAATAATATTCATTGTCATTTCTGTGTGAATATTTACTTCAAGAACTGCTTCTTTGCTATCACTTTTAGTATCATATTTGTACATATCGTATTTGCTGATACTGTTCTGTTGTTGTTGTTATTGTTGTGTTTGTTGCTGTCTCTCTGTCTTATCTCCCTCTTGTCCAAGCAATTTCTCCCTCTGTCTTCCTTTTTTTCTCTTTCCATCTCCTCCTGCTATGGTCCGGCTTCGCCAAATAACGATATAAATCAATTTAATAAAGTCGAATACAAATAAGACAACAAGAGAAGTATCCCACACTTTTCTTTGGAAAGTAAATTTGTACAGTTGATTCGGGCAGCTACATCAACAATATGATTTGTCTGAGTAGCTGGACAGGACAAAAAAAATTAAGAAATCAAATGATATAGCTGCCGTACCTCCCTTGAAGTAAGCCTTGTGGTGCTCAAGGGGCCAGCCTTACAACTCCCGAGCTACAAATGTGTAACTTAAGTATAGGACAGCAAGGAACTGTAGAAAGTAACAGTACAAGTGCACCACAAGTCCTGCAGCGGACTGGACTTTAAGCCCGGAGGGCAGCACCTCTTAACTAGTCCACACAGGATGCAACCATGGCAACATATGCTGATATAGTATAGGATTAGAGGATTTTCTGATAACATAAAAGGGTCATGTTGTCATGCAGTCACACCCATAAACATCAGATGCGCCATTCTAGAGCAATAAACAGTTAACGTCATCGCAAAATTTAATGGGAATAATTTCTATAAAATTAAGGATTGTCCAAAAGTGTTTTAGGAATTTATCTGTTAGAATAAACAATTGCATGGTATGTAAAAATAATATAATTAAATGGCATGGATTAGAGGTTAACTGTGAGTAACATGGTACTGTCCAATTTTCAAACATACAGTATTGGCAACTACATGGTCTGTCATTATAATTTTAAAAATAAAGGAGAACATTGGATACATTATTTGGAAACTGTTTTTTTGATCAACACACAATTAATTTAGGCAGAGTGCTTCTTCTTTTTTGTCGCATGGAGACTTAAAAACAAACTTCGCCCAACATGTGCGTTCACTGCACGTGTTCCAGTAAAAAAAGGTCTGGAAACTTTAACAAAACCTGTGAATCATTGGTACAACAGTGCCAGTAAATACAATAAAATTATGTAATTTGTTGGATTCTAATATGCATCTATAAGGTGGAATCACAATGTTTTCTACACTGTGTGATCCTAAAATGTCACTTTCATATTCTATAAATGGGAATTTTACATACGGTATTTCACACCCACAATGTACAGGGATGATGTCACTGCTCTGTACCTTTTGAAGCAGTGCAGAACAATGTGATATTATCAGCTGCTTTACACTTTTTAACCACCATAGTTACTTCATCAAATTTTATGTGCACAGTTCTTGATTTCCATTAAAGACGAGGTCAAAGTTATACGACCGCACTTGTGTTTGTAACTATTAACAGAGCGACGGGGAAAGAGAACTTAAGTAATATATCACCATTGCCAACGTAACGACAACAGTGCTTTTGAACATTGTAATATAATGCAAGACAGCGATTCTTCCAGACTAACAGTACATTTTACAAATGTTAAGACCAAACTCACAACTCACTGCATGGCTCAAAAGGACAGAAAAAAATAAAACAACTTGCCCATTTTAAGTTCAAATGTAAATCATCTAAAATAAAGATCAGGTTTAATGCTACTCAGTGTGTTCATGCAGCTCAGATTTACTCACTATAATAAACATATTATTGAATGAATAACACTCTCACTTTGTAAAGGTACATTTTGTTTAAAGCAGTTTATGCATTGGAGCTTAATAATGCAGGTGTACCTAATGACATGTCTGCAACTGGACGAGATCAAGCCCTCGCTTACATTTCATTTATTGCGGTTTTATATTTACTTTTGGATATGCAACAACAGTTTAAGAGGAAATACTGTATCTATGCTGGATGTGATTATCACAGCTGAAACAACAGTTTTTTTGTTTTGCTTTGATTTGGTTTGTTGCACCTGCTGCTTTATTCAGCCTGACAACTCACGCTGATCATTACGCAAGTGCATGCATTCCTCAAAAGAGTTCAGCCAGACAAAAATCCAAACGTTTAGCTTCAGCATGAGAGTTAATATGTAGATTTACACATACTTGTCTGTAATCTGTTCCAAAATTTCGGAAGAAAAACGAATTAGACAAAAACAGAATCATTTTTCTCCATAGGAGATAATGCAAATCCAAATAATCCCTTTCAGACTCAAACAATATGGACACAAAACACTTTTTATAGAGAATAATTATAGTTTTACATGCAGAGAACAACACTAAACCATCACAATGAGGAATGAAATTGATAAAAATGTATCACTACTTTATTAAAGAATCTTTTTGGCAAAGGCAAGTGCTTTTACTCGCAACTTTATTGGCCCCATTGTGGCTTATTTTGCAGCCGTGCTCAATTAAAACAGAATCGAGATTGAGTTACCATCACAAGGGATACTTTGTTTAGGCTCTCAACTCCGTGGAATGATACACGGGTAAACTGACTAGATTGTTACGTGCAATGCTTGGGCTTACGATAACCGAGAACCCCACCCCGCAAACCCCCACCCCCACAAAAACAAAACAAACAAAGACAATTGGGGTATTTACTGTATCTGCCATGTTAAGGCACTAGTTTCCTCCGATAGCCCTCAGTCATCTTTGAAAGTAAGAAATGCCACACTTGCTTTTCCTATTAAAATATGACATTACTAAAGGGGCATCTGATTGATGATAAATATTGAATTGTAAGATTATTACCAGTGGACACACACAAAAATGTAGTAACCAATTAGGAATGGGAGTGGTAAAGAGACAAACTAAAGTACAGTATCTGCCCACTTTGCTGCTGGACCTCTTGTTGCTCCCTAAGTCCTAAGCCTCTGCCTTATACTTTAGTGAGTTAGCTAGGAGAGTGAGAGGCTAATTCCTCGTGCAACCCCCTCCATGCCAATAATCCAAAGTTCAGGAGTAAAAAAAAAAGCGCTGGAATTGGAGTGATTGTTTGCATGAAATGCAGCAGCAACTTTACCCTTCTTGCTTTTGATTGTTTTGGCCTTTTCAAATTTTTTACTTGATGCTTTGAGTGGCTTTCAAGTTGGATCCTGAGAGACAGCTTTCCTCTTATTCCGCAGGTAAGTGCCTCCCAATCAGATCAAATGGAATCAGTTTTAGGAACCGTGCGGTTGCTTGAGAATACATTTAGCATACAAATAAGCAAGCTAATTATTTAGGTAACACTTTCAACTTAGTGTAAAAATGAGTTAAAATCTGTATCACAATGCTTAAAAACAATACATTATGTACTTACCATTAGATTCGATGATGGGCATGCAAAAAGCAGCTTTTAAACTCTACACACCACGCTTTATGGCCGTTCTTATCTGTCCTGCAAGTGTAAAAAGGCGTTAAACACAGTCTAGTAAAACTTACAAAACATTAACTTGTAAATTCACTTATCACTTTAAAAAGGAAGATTTAAAACTTCATGCATTATGCTTTATAACATTCTTAACAGTCAATCACGTGTAACAAGAAGCTAACTACTGTATGGGAAAGCTTAAAAGAAATGGTGTATTTGCTATTAACTTTGATGAGGGATGTGAAGAAATAAGCTTACAAACTCTATACATCCCAATCTACAACATCATTACCTGTCATGCAAGTGTGAAAGGAAGTTCATCACGGTATAATGAAGCTTAAAAACAAGACATCTTGTACTTATCAATAACCTGGATGAACAGTGCAGAATGAGGCTTACAAAATTCATGTATCACTTTTTCTAACCTATGCTAGTGTTATACAAGTGTAAAAAGAAGTGAAAAACTTTTAATATTCCTAGATAAAAACAAATACCACGTCAGTGATACGTTGGTTTATCATTATTAGCCTTATAGTACTGAATCACCAGGGCAAAGAAGCGACGCGGCGTTGGAGGCAAAGGTTCATTTGTTGCAAAAAAATATACATTATTTGGACTTTAGAATTAAGATTTTGAACAGTCCAGTAGTCCTTGAACTTAGTACCCAGTCAAAAATTCTGCTTTTCCATAGAGAATGATTTCTCCAAAAAGCCGCTATTGTTCTCTTATTTAATGCACAAATTCGACCTGTACACACAGACAAAGAAAAGAAGAAACATTTAAATTAACGACTTCAAATATCTGTGGGTTGTTTTTTGGGCCACCCTAAATTTGATTTTGTTTTAAAATTGCAAATTGTACACCCAAATAAGTTCTATTCTACATTGTTTTAGTATAAAACTGTTCAAACAACTACAAATAGGCCATACAGTTTTCCTAAATATTTTCACAGGTGCTTTGGGGAATGTTCATCAGTGCCAAGAACATAACAAAGAATGTTGCTGGACCTTTACAACTAGAACTCCTGGTGCAACTTCGGAGGGGGTCCTGTAAGAACTGAACTAGTTTCTAAATGGCGTTCGGTGACCTCCTTGAGCAGGTGGGCAGCACGGGCCGCTTCCAGATCCTGCATGTGACCCTGCTATGTATTCCGGTGCTACTGATGGCCAGTCACAACCTGCTACAGAACTTTGTGGCATTCGTGCCTCCTCACTACTGC
The DNA here is from genome assembly GCF_033978785.1 of Entelurus aequoreus. Classification (NCBI taxonomy): domain Eukaryota; kingdom Metazoa; phylum Chordata; class Actinopteri; order Syngnathiformes; family Syngnathidae; genus Entelurus; species Entelurus aequoreus. Next base: position 64,221,692 of record NC_084735.1, on the reverse strand, counting down.
AGTGCGCACGCAAACCTCTCTGAGTACCAACTTAGCCCACGAGAAGTGCTGACAGTCACAATACCGCTGGACCAAGCGGGCAAGCATCAGAGGTGTCAAAGCTATGTTGCTCCACAGTGGCATCTGCTGGACAAGAATGTCAGCGTCAAATCAGAGGAGCAGGGAGAACTTGATGTTGAAGTTGCCTTGCAGGGGTGTACTGATGGATGGTCGTATAACATGACTGAGATGAGCTCCACTATCATAACCGAGGTATGGCTACATTTGTTGGATGGGTTGGATTTGTATTTGTCTCAGTTAAGAGTTGCATGTTAAATTGTGTGTTCAGTGGGATTTGGTGTGTGATCAGCGCTCTTTAAAGCAAATGGGCCAAACCATCTACATGGGAGGTGTTCTTGTGGGATCCATTGTCTTGGGAAGTCTTGCAGACAAGTAAACATGAATCTTAGCTGACCAACATTGCACAATTACGCACGGTAGTGACAAATGGTGAATCTCCATTTTAGATTCGGTCGACGCAACCTGCTGCTCATTTCTCACCTGCTGATGGCGGTGTCTGGGACGTGCGCCGCTTTCTCCACATCCTTCCCCATCTTCTGTCTGTGCCGCTTTGGTTGCGGGATGGCGCTGTCGGGCCTGGGGCTCAACACATTCTCACTCAGTAAGTTTCGCTGTGAAAAATACACATTTGAATCAAAATTCTTAATTGAACATGAAACAATGTACTTTTCTTTGAAAAAGTTGTGGAGTGGATCCCGACGCGTGTGCGTACGGCAGTGGGGACTCTCACGGGTTACTGTTACACGCTGGGACAGTTAATCCTGGCACTCATCGCTTACTTTGTCCGGGACTGGAGGTGGTTGACATTGG